>NW_027495075.1:0-244554 GCF_021521415.1 Bidens hawaiensis | reverse complement strand
AAAGCTCAAAACTTTCCCTTTCTGAATATATGTCATTCTGATTCTCAATCTTACTGAAAGTTAACAAAAGTACAAAACAAATAAACATGTGTTAACCAAATCATAAATTCAAAATGCATTTTTGTTCAAGTGAGTTCACAATCAAGCAGCTAATAATGAATCTATCTGATTCTTCATAGTTATAAGAACAAATCAGCAGCATACAAAGACATGCATCAAAGAAAAAGAAAACTTCCCACAAATGGAAACCAATTTGGACTCCAAACATTCTAAGCAGTGTTGCCAAAATCATTAGTCAGCAGTCGGTTAGTTACTGATTAAATTTTTGCTAATCGGTGACACTAGTAGGTAGTTGGTCAATTCGGTCATATATCGTCAAAAATCGGACCTTTTAGTTTAATTATTTTTTGAAAAGCAACAAGCCTTGGTTTTCTCATTGATTTGTTACATGATGTTAAGTATTTATGTGAACCCTAATATTTAATTTAATTTTTCATAATTGTATGTATAGATATACATATAAAAATTCCAATCCGATTTAATTGGTAGTGAGTACCCCACTGCCCGACTAGCGACAAGCTAGTTGTAATAGCCACGAACACGATCACAAAGACGTGCATCAAGGATTGTAATGTACAACACACAAATGCATTGGATCATCGATAAAATATTTCAATTTGAGAATCAAATTAGCTTTATCAAACACGGTGTGATGTGGAGATAACCTTTACCTAGATCGGGCATTTATAATTTTCCTAATTTGTAATGACTGCAAAAATTAAAATCGTCTGAGAATCCAATTCCATTCCAATATATAGTATAGGAAAGAAAACAAGTAAGTAATTGGTACCTGAGATTCATCGGAAAGAAGAGAAGATCTGTTGCAAAATGATGATTGTTTAAGCCGATCTGAGAACGGAATTGAAATCAATATTTATTATTATTATTATTATGGGTGAACGAATAACTCCCTCCCTCCCTCCTGGGCTTCTTCCTTGTAACTTTCTACTCTCCAGTCTCCACACGCAACATGATGGTGTGTTTCGTTATCTATGGTTACTTATACATTTAGTTTTCGTTTGGTGTGTGCCGTAAAACCCGATTGTTGCGGCAGCTGATCGATGCAAACTTCTTTGGTGTCGGTTACGTGGCATTCCGGTTGGTAAATCCGAACATTACGACGGCAAGTTAACACGAACTCGTTCGGTGCTTGTTACGGTGCCAGAACTAAAATAAAAGGTCTACGTATTTAAAGAAAGGAAAAAGGAAAGACATTAAAATATTGAAAAATAACTTTGCGACAACGGGCTGGCTATGATATTTATCTTATTTTCTTAGTAGAAATGATCGATGTTAAATAAGAATTTAATCGAAAAATACTTATTATCCTAGCTTTTTATACAAATTTTGAAAAATAATGACACAAATATATGAGTTAGTTAAGGAGGAAGAGGTAACAATTGTGTATGTTGTGACATTCGTCAATTTCGGGTCTTGTTTGTATTCGTTTATTATGTAAACCGACCCGATTTGTAACCGAAGCTTATGTTATAATCAAAATGATGGATTTATGTTACAATATTGTTTCACACTTGTTGGGTCTTGAAAACATCCTATTTTTATTTTTATTTTTATTTTTATTTATTTATTTATTTATTTTTGTTGTTTTGTGTTTTTGTCTTGATCCATTTTGCATGAAAACTCTTGTGTCTCACACCCATATTTGACCACCAACATTACCCTATATATACACCACCTTTCCTCTTCAATTTCCCTTGCTACAACTCAAAAAAAAAAAAAAAACTCTCTCAAACATTAAAGATTCAAGGTTATCTTCTTAAGTGTTCTTGAAGGTTTTTAGTATTTCATCTTAATTAGTTTATGTAGCCTTATTAATACTTGTTTATGGTTGTGCAACATATATATAATATACACCCCTTGTTTACCTTTGGTAGTTACTTCTCCGATTCCGGTCGGTGAGGTTTCGGACCTCATAAGGCGAGGCTTCATGGAGGACTTCGTGTCCTTAATATATATACATCTATATAACTTGTTCATTATATTAATCTTGCTTATTTTAGTTTGTTGGTCATGTTTACAAGTTCCATGGTTATGGGTTTTTAAGAGTCTATGCTTTGGTTTAACCGTAAATAGCTCTAAACCGTAAACCGAACTTTGTTACTAGTTTTGTTAAATAATTGTTTAAACATACTTATTGTTAGATCTAAGTTTCTAAAATCATTTTTACAAAATGGTTGTGGGTTTGTAGAATCTTACCTCGGTCTTAACGCGAAACATGATCCGAACCGAAAACCGAACTTTTGTTTAAAGACTTTATTGTTAACTTTTGGTTGTAAAACTTAAAGTATTTTTATTTGTACATTATTATACAAGTTCTTTAGTGTTTGGACATGTGGAAACCATCTATGAACTTGTTGTGAGATGGAAACCGAACCAAACCGATTCTTACTCGCTTAAGACACACAAGTGTGTTTTTTTTTTAGCCATCAAGACTTGTATATTTCTTTAAAAATAGTTACAAATTGATTTTTAAATATTTTCTTAAGTACTTGGAAATGTTTGATCCAACTTGATCTCATAACAAAGTTTGGCTCGACAAAACCGAACACTCGCTTAACGTGCGTTGTTAGTTCTAAAACAATGGAACTACATACTTGGTTAAGTCTTATTAAATTTTATTGAGTTATCTCATAACATTCAATATTTTGGAAAGTTGACTTTGGGTTTGACCAATTATCAAGACCCGAACCGACAACCTGAACACTCGATAAAAAAAAACCGTTTTACTATCTTATTCCAAAGGGATTTGCATTCTTGCATTTTACCCACCTTATTACTTAACATATGTTGAGTAAATATTAAGGTTAGATACTTTAACCCGGTTTCGAGTAAACTTACATTTTTAAAGGGTTATTATTATAAATTCTTAAATAGTTACATTTTAAACCTTGAACTTTAATTATTTACATTTCTCAACATTTATTTTGTTTAAAGACCTTCAAGACAACCTTTCTAAATTCAAGACTTCTTTTCTTTTTAGATATTGTGCGTTAAACTCGTCGTTCCGACAAATCTCCAAATTATCATCTTTCAAGTTTACTACTTGAAGGTGAGTACTTCATACCCCATTTTCCATTTTTTATTTTGGTGGTGACATTTCATACTTATTCAACAAAATGCTTTATATTTGAATCTTAAACCACAAACGTAGTTGTATACCTTACCTAAATAATTGCTCGATTTGATGTTCTATGCTTATATGCCTATGTGTTTATCGCTTTTGGTTGGTGGAACTATAAAATCCTAGACTATTTGGCATCCCCTTATAGCAAGGTGTCGTTAACGTAATGCAATTAACGATAACTATAAAATCCTAGAATGTTTGGCATCCCTTTATAGCTAGGTTTCGCTAATGTGTTTAGTGATATCTATTTATCCAAATTACCACTTTTATTTATCGTTTCGTATGCAAGTTCTGTGGCTATCTTTATTATATACTAATATGATTAAACTTATGAATTGTTCACCAACCTTTGTGTTGACAAACTTTATTTTATGAAATGTTGCAGGTTTGTATCTTGGTTGATTTATGATTGTGAAGAAAACGACATCAAAGACCTTAGGATATTAGTAAAAATGAACAATATCAAATTTGCCATATTTTGTGATATCTTGTTTATGGTTATTTTATGAATAATTGTTATGTGACATTTTCGATGTTGTGAAATGAAATGAGTTTATTAATGTAAGGCCCCGAACCCGGTAGCCTTACTTTAGCGTCGGATTTACTCATAAACACAGTCCTTCAATTCAGAGTTTATTAAAACTTTTTGCGGAATATAAAACATCAATCATTTGTTACAAAACATTAAATTTTTTCTTTGATACCATAACACAAAACTTTATATTTAAAACATCTTTACTTCTTTCTTCAGATGCCAGCCGTTCAATCCATGCCATGCGTCATCCTCTTGCTAGCTCTGTAATCGGCTCACCTGCGTGCATACTAAAAGTCAGCTATGCTGAGTGAGTTCTAGTTAATCAGGCAACATACAATCTATTCCCATATATTACTTCCCGTATCCGAAGACACATATTACTACCTTAACCTTATATAAATATCCATAGGAGGATCGTCACGTAATATCTATTAAAAGAACCATTACCATTACCCTACCATATATAATTTCCATAGGAGGAACACTATACTATCCATAGAAGGAACACTTTACTATCCATAAAAGGAACACTATACCTTCCATAAAAGGAACACTGTACCTTCCATAAAAGGAACACTGTACCTTCCATAAAAGGAACACTGTACCTTCCATAAAAGGAACACTATACCTTCCATAAAAGGAACACTATACTTTATTATTTAATATCCATGTAAGGAGCTAGTCACTTCCCTTGACGATACGTGCAATATCCGAAGATCGTTCACGTACCGTCAAGCAATCAATCGTATCGATCACATATACCATACACATAAAATTATATCCTTTCGTTCATACTTTCTTACTTTCTTTTGTATTATCTTACTTTCATATCTTACGTTATAAAGAGCATTACGCTCTACATTCCTCGAGTATTACTAGGGCTCGGTACCCTCTTCGTAACCATACAACCATACGTTATCATTTCTTTCTTCTATTATCTCTATCATGTTCATACACATAAACATACATAACATACTTACCTTATTCTTAGCGCTGCAACCTGACAGTACGTGCAATATCCGAAGATCGTTCACGTACCATCAAGCAATCATTCATATATTTCACATTATCCATATAAGGCATACACTTATCTCTTAGGATAAGTGTATTAACAAACATATTGAGTATGCACACAGCCCCGAAAACGTAACACATAAATGGGGCTAGAAACTCACCTGAATTCTGCTTCTTTTTCTGATAGCTGTAAATCCCTTCTCCATCTGAGCTCGGCTGACTGTACAAGTTACACGTATCAATACTCGTCTGATCTAATCTGGTGGCCTAGTAGTGGCTTACTTAACTTATCGCTTTTTAATTTATTTTCTAATCAAACTTAGCTCTAGGCGAAGTTAACCTTAGGCGAACTTAGCTGTAGGCGAAGTTACCAGCTAGGCGAACTTAGCTTTACAGCGAAGTTGCCATCAGGCGAACTTGGCTTCAGGCGAAGTTGTCATCAGGCGAACTTGGCCTCAGGCGAAGTTACCAGTTAGGCGAACTTAACTTTACAGCGAAGTTGCCATTAGGCGAACTTAGCTTGCAGGCGAAGTTCATCAGGCGAACTTAGCTTGCAGGCGAAGTTCATCGCGTTGAAGGCGAAGTTGCCCAGATGCAGGCGAAGTTACCCAGACAGCCGCTGTTCGGTTTCTTTCCAGCATTTTGAGCGTTTTTAACACCCTTGCTATGGTTCAATATCACCCACTACGCTTCCCGACCATCTTCGGTCGCTTATACACTAAAAAGCTTGGATCTTTAAACCTTAAAGGTCAAGAATCATACCTTTTTGAGCTTGTTTGGATCTTGTTTAACTTGCTAGCACACTAATCGCTCTCTCTCGGTCCTGCCCGATTCTTCCCTTGGCTCGGTCGGCCGGCGGTATGTGTGCGGTGTGTGTGTGTGTTTGGAGTGTTTGGGAGTTTGGTGAAAATGAAAGATATTTTGGGGTTTAGGGGATATTTATATCCCTGAAATCCCATGGACCTAAGGCCCATTCTCATTTAACCCATCTCTATTAATCCAAATCCATAACCCACGTCCATTACCCGACACTAGCCCGACCCATACCAACCTCTATTCTTTTATTTATTTCCTGATAACCCAAGTAACTTTCCCTCTATTATTAAGTAATATAATTAATATTATTTTGAAATTTTCGGGATGTTACAATTAAATACTGTCACTTTAATTAGTGTCATGTGCTTATGGACAATCGTTACACCTCGGCATGTTCCGCCGCCTTTGGTCGGGGTGTGACATATGTGTTCTTGGTGTGTTATCGGTGCTTCCATGTAAGGAATGGAGGGGGGCTCCTCTCAAATACCGCAAGTTCCATCAATAGTATATTGTCATGTCATCTACACTTTAAACTACTATAAAACGCCTTAAATCAAAGACATCACTTCACTCAAATACTCTAAAACCATTTTTTCTTATAATTTACAAAGAGTGATTGATGATTGGGTATGATATATCGAGGGCCCACAAACAATTAGAATTTCCAACTCTAGTACTTGCATTTCATCGGGTACTAGTACCTGATTTTGGGTACCACAATTGTGGTTAAACAACAGGCGATGGTGTTCTCTATTTAGGGTACCATACCCACAAGAGGGTACCCGTAAACACTCCCTCCTCCCTAAAAAGAGACTCAATAAAATTGAATTTGAAGTTTAGGGGTGTTGCTAGATGAAATCCTGACTTTTTTTTAACCACTTGAAAAGGTTATCTTCTTTGATCTTTCTACTAATAATGTATGTTCTTGGGTTTTAAGCTCTAGGTTCACTTCATGTTTAAATGGGTTTTGGAGACATGCATGTGGTAGGATATGTACTAGGACCAATTTGTGACATTGTTGGCTTGCATCACTATAATTGATGTTTCTTATGTTAGGTTGATTAATTTGGTTTTCAAATAAGAAAAATAATTGCATCTAAGTGTTTAAGTCGAGCATGGGAATAACTTTTATGTTTAGAACTCTAAAAATTTGAATACACGTCTATTTTTTTAGCTAGTTAAAATCATATAAAGCTGATAACTTTGTTTTTTTGTATATTTTTACAGCTTTAGAATTAAATGGGTTATAAGTGGGTTAAAAACGAGGAACAATAGCGAGTATGTATTGTATGAAAATTTGTGAATATAACTTCAAGAAATTAACAAAGGGATTTTGAATATAAATGTTGTTTTTAGCATTAGCAAGTAGTCAGGTAGGTCCATAATCACCATTAAAAGTGTTTTATCTTAGATTGGGAGGTGATCAAGCATAAATTAATGGTGATTCATATGATAGTGAATCATAATCTTGTTAATATGGTCAAAGGTCATAACAAGAATAAAATAGATACCATTATAAGAGTTTTAAGTTATTAGAATGTGTACCGTTAAGTTTATTATTACATCTTGATATCAATAGGCTAAAAGCCTTTCAATTACTGTTTAATTAAGAGTTAAAGCACCATACGAACCAACTGCTTGTGAAACTTTGATATAAAAAGCATAATCATGAGGAGTTCTAGGTCAATCTGTAATGAGGATGTCGTGGGAGGAAAGTTAAAAGAGTGTAATCTTCGTATATGGTTGAGGCAAGTACACAATTTGTAAAGAGGGTTGGTTGCACGTCAAAATGTGGTTTGGATTAAAGTTTTTAAAAATAATGAAATTTTGTTGTTGTTGGTGTAATAATGTATAGTAGCTAAGCTATATTAACATGTAATTTGATGAAATTTTAGGGGGAAAATAACGCAAAAGGGTGCATGGGTTGAGTAGGTTACTAACACTTTGTTCCCGAGTTTAATAGATTGAAGAAAGGAAATGAAATGAAATGAATAAAAGAAAAGAAAGAGATGGAATAGAAAACATAGAAGTTACATTGTGTTCCCGAGTTGAAAGGAAAAGAAAGAAAACTTACAATTTTACAACTATACCCTTGTTCCTTATAAGTATTCACTTATCCTAAAATAAATAGAATGAGGGTATCTTTGTAATTTAAATTTGGTTAATCTTGTTCAACTTTTCTCTCTCTAATTCTTTCCGATTTGAAAAGATTTAGATTATGGTCAATTTTCGTTCCAAATTAATTCCTTTTTTTTTGTTTCTCTTCTTAAAAAAACTCATAAACACCCTTTATCTACAACTACATTAATCTAAACCCCCCAACCACCCACCGACCCCACCCCAAGAAGGCATGATGATTGATGCATGCGTCTTGTATTTAACTATTTATTGGTACACATGTAAGGTGTTAAATTCTATTTGGTTAGCTAAAGATTGGAAATAAAGATGGAAAGTTTTTCATCAAATCCTATCAATTAAGGATTTCAACTTTAGTTATTTCTATGTTTCCCAATGGAAAAGCGCATCCAATCATTTATTTATTCTCCTTAAAAACAATTTTACAAAAACAGTATTTATATATAGATTATAAGTTTTTGTTGAACTCAAATTCCTTTACCAATTAAATCTATTTATTTAATAGACCTACAAGGGGTTAAGTAGTTTAGAATTGCTAGCTACTTGTCCTAAATTTTCAAATTCAAAAACGCCAGTTACATAAAAATAAATTTAATTATTTCAATGGGAGCGCTTGAATAATGTGTTATCGGGTATATCATCTAAGAAATTTAGAATTGATATATCATCAGAAAAATCAGAAAATTTATATTTGGGACTGAAACATATATAATATGTAAAACAAGATGCATATTATATCAGAATCAATACAAAATGAGATATCATGATTGTTTTAATTTTTAAAATGACTTCTATATTATAAAAAAGAAAATCTGTCTTGTAAGAAACCAAATAGAACGATATATCAATACATATCAAGATTATTATAAACTACTTTTATAAAATCAGACGATATTGTTTTGATAATCCACAAATAAAAGCAAACTAATCTTATCTAGCTATTTATTTCTTCCCTATAAAACTTCATTTTACAGTTTCATCCACCAAGTTTCTTTGACTCAGTTTGATAGCCATAAGGGTTCTTACTGGCCCAGTTCCATTGATCTCTGCACATCTCCTCTATACCATACTTTGCCCTACCATTACAACGCAAAAACTTTAATTTATAATGTAGCAATGGGTTTCTTAATATATATATTATTTAAAGACATTAATATAACAATAACAACATATGAACACTCACTTCCATTTTAACTCGCGTTCTGCCTTTGCTGTCGATGCATATATGATCTCAGCGTCACCAGGCCGCCGTGCGGTCTTTATCAATGGAATTTTCTAGAGTAATAACATCAAGGGTTAACATTTCACGAGATATATATAAATATAATCAAATTTAGAACAGTTGACTTGCAAAAAGTCAAGATCAAGTATTTGACTACTAGTCAAAACAAACTAACTAGAAAATACCGTACCTTTCCAGATGCCTTTTCAAAGGCTAATACCATTTCTAGGACAGATGTCCCTTTGCCTGTCCCCAAGTTATAAACTTCACAACCTAAAATTATTTGAAATAAATTAATTGATTAAATTGAAAATTACAACTACAAAATGGTATGAAAAAAATTTCACAAAATATTATAAACATTTTTATGATTCTAAAATTTTTGCAATGTCACATGGAGCATGTATGTAACTTTTTTTTGAACGGCGACTTTCTTAGTTAAGTGATAACACGTCCGCATTCACGGCCCCATCACTCTCGGTCCAGACTATGTTGACATTATCGGGACCCACGCTGGAACCTAAGGATCATTTGGCATTCCCGGTAAAACCCTCGCTCACCCCGCCCGAAGGCACGACAGGTTTTATGCATCAGGGAAAATCCGGTTGGCATCAGGGATCGAACCCGGGTCTCCCCATGTCTTCCCATCCTTTGCCTGGCCAACTGGGCTAGCCCAGCTGGTCGGCATGTATGTAACTAGGGGTGTAGTTACATATTTATTTTAATTCATATAACAAGATAATTATGGCCAACATAAATTTATTATAATAAATAGTAGGCTCGTTTGAACCTACCTATTTTTGAATCAGAAAGTTTCGCCAATGCAGCAGTATGTCCATCTGCTAAATCCACAACGTGGATGTAATCACGTACCTAATTATTAAAAAGAAAGCAATAATAATTATCAGCCTATCATGTAACCATTTCAAGATGATCAGCAATTCAATACCAATGTAAGTTAAAAAGAAAAAAAGTTGAGAACGAAAGCGTACCCCGGTTCCATCTTTTGTGGAATAATCGGTTCCAAACACTTTAAGAGCGGGTTGTCTACCAACCGCAACATGTTGAATAAAAGGCATCAGATTATTTGGAATCCCGAGAGGATCCTCACCAATTCGCCCACTCGGATGTGCGCCAACCGGGTTGAAATACCGCAATAATATTATTTTCCACTCAGGATCTGAAGCATATACGTCTCGACACATTTCCTCAATCATGAGCTGAAAAGATCAAATCTATTAGCTAAACCATTTAAACGTGACACTTTATATTTAAACCTATTAAAAATACCTTTGTTCGTCCATACGGATTAGCTGCGGATAAAGGAAACTCTTCGGTGCATGGTAGCTCCTTTGGCCAACCATAAACAGTAGCCGATGATGAAAACACAAGCTGAAACGTTCAAAAAACATACAATTGTTTTGTCTTAGGTAGTGTTGCAAACCATCCAAATTGTACTCATCTTCAAATATTATTTGAAGATGAGTACAATTTGGATGGGCTCCACAAAATGGTGTGAATATGAAAGGAAGAATAAATGGGATATACCTTCTTGCATCCATAGGCGGCCATAACTTCCAAAAGAGTTATGGTACCAATGATATTGTTGTTGTAATACGTCAAGGGCTTCTGCACGCTTTCCCCGACTGCTTTTAATCCAGCAAAATGTATAACCGCGTCAAATCTATACAATAACAGAACATGAATAAAGGTTCGAACATTCTATTTACTATTTTTCTTTTTTGGAATATATATATATATAAAAAACTGATTAGACAATATCTAGCAATCATTTGTTTCAAAATGATAATGTTTCCAAAAAACACATTTTTATAGAAAAATACTACTTTATGGGGCACAAATATGTAAGTGGTATCAAATCTAGCAAAAGAACAGGCCACATGATGAGCATAACAAACTTCTGGAAAACCAAAAGAAATACTTGCTTAGACCACGAGAGTATTGTTAACTAAGCACATAAAAGGGTTGTGCGACATGCCGACATGTGATGTCACTGGTCAACAATAGCTAGTTTTGTAAATAAGTAACGTAGTGGTAAAATACCTCACAAGCCACGACTCCTTATTAATCATTACACAATTATTACTTTTTTAATTTAATATAAATATAAATTTATAATTATAAAAAGTTTGATTGAACATCATCTCTTCCCACCTTCGTAATATATACACAACAAGGACCCCCAAAATGATCCGGAAAACGAGGCGGGAGTGGTGGTTACCGCGAGCCACTAAGCATGATCTTACAATTTTTATTTTATACAATAAAATATCAAACAGTCAAAAAGGTTAAAAGAAAGTTTTTGCCAAATTTGGTAAAAACAAAGTTAGGCACAATGACACATAATTGGCGGCTCATAAAGCAATTTCATTAGTTGGGCAACCAACAAAAGAGTCTTGTCAATACAGGTGTAAATTTCTGAGATGACACGACGAGTTCGTGTTTTGCATAAACATGTTCTGGCCCCATGAACCAATTTTTTTAAAAAAAATCTTTTAAGAGCATGTGTTTTATATATGCCACAAATTGAAAAGTGGTATTTTATATGAAAATGTAAAAGTTAAAATAGAAATTGACTTAATATTTATAACTAAATATAAAATATTATACAAATTTGCATTTTTGGTTGTAAAAAAGTAATATTAATGCGTCAATATGTAAAAGCTAAAATTATTTAGGTTAATTTGATCATGTTCATATCAATCCTCGAACACAATTTTCAAGTTTATACGTTGTCGGGTTCGGGACAGGCTGAACCCGCGACTATCCAGCAATCGCACACCCATTATTATTATAAAAAATAAAACATAGAAATCAAAATAAAAAAGTAGCATGGAAAAGAAAGATATTGTACTTTGTAGAAGCAAAAAGGTGCTCCAAAGCAGGCTTATCCCTGATATCCATCTGCAGTAAATCACAACAGTTAAAAAATAAAAAAGGTAATTTTATAAAAATAAAGCAATTGGCATAAAGCACAAGAAACCTTGTGAAAAGATAAGTTCCGGCCACGATCACCGGCAAGTTCTCGAACTCTACTAAGAGCAAGTTCAGACGAATTATCCAAATTATCAACCACCACCGTGTGGTAGCCATTTAACAACAACTGCAACACGGTGTGACTGCCTATGTAACCGGCACCACCGGTCACCAGTATGCACGACGGCAGCGTCATCGTAAATAGGTAAACAGAAAATTGGAATTTATGGAAGAAAGAAGATTTGGTGTATTGGGATTGACGTGTTAAGAGTATTTATAAGCAAATGATTGATTTATTATAGTTACTGGTAGTAAAGTAATCTTAATTTGGTTTGGGAGGAAAAGGACGGAAACCGAAACCAATAGGATAATGATGAATTGATGACGGACGGTTAAAGTTGATGATGGACGGTTAAAGTTGAAACATATGTACTTTAGAGTTGTGGAGATCTCTAGAATATTATTATTATTATTATTATTATTATTATTATTATTATTATTGTTATTGTTATTGCCTTGTCTTCAAATTCGTAACCACAATTCAACACTCTTTATCTTTTTTCTAATTTTGACTCCATCTACGGTTTTCTCGAATTAAATTCATGTCTATCCAACCTGCTTTCCTATTAATTCGCTTATGCTTTATTTTGAATTTATAATATTTATACTTTTCAATATATTTTATTTAATACTAGCTTTAGAGATCGCATAACATACAGGGTGATCCAAATAATAAAGTTATAAATAAAGCAAATAAGTATGCAAAAAAATATATTACATGTATACTTGTATCTATACTATGTGTACATAAATTGATTATATTGATATCACAAAATGATTGTTTTTTAAAAAAATGAACTTAATAAATAATAATAACAATAATGCAAATGTAAAAACATATCCGAGAACGCTTCATTTATTAAAAATTTCATTCTCAGTATCATCTCACTATATTATTAAAGCAATACAAGGTTTAAACATGACATTCAATTAGCATGTCCACATAGGACTCAAACTCATCAATTTTCTATTTATATAATTTCTTACATATTAATTTGAACATTAATTTTAAATATTAACTCCTAAGTTGAAGAAAGTTTCAAAATAAATTGTTATAATCATCATTTGTTGAGTAATAAAGACAATTAATTGTTTTCAATGTTATTTTTTTAATGTTGAGACTTTGTTATTTTTCTCTTTTTGAATTTTGAGAAATTATTTATGAACGTTTGACTGAATGTTTGATTGAAATGGTGGTTTAAGACACGAGATTTGAATTATATTGCTGTTTTATTAAAAGTACAGCTTAATAAAAATTTTAATAATATCTTATTGTTATATTTATATTTTTAGTATTTTTTATGTTCTGTAATAAATGTTTCATAATTTTAATAAAAATAGTTTTATAACACACAACTATGTTAGAGCATCTACATGTTTACGTTTCATAGTTTACAACATATGACTTCTGTAGATGATTAAGTTTTAACTAATATGTGCTTTTTTGTTTCATCGTATAAGTTAGAAATATGCAGCATTATAAGTTAGAAATATGCGGCATCACTTAGAATTATGTTTTAAATTGTTATTTTTCTCTATTTGTTTTTGTATCTTGAGTTCTTTTAATAAAATTAACAATGTGATACCATATAATAATCTTACTATACTTCTATTAAAGCAATACAAGGTTTCCACATGACATTCAACTAGCATGACCATATAGGCTTCCAACTTAACAATTTTTTATTTATATAATTTCCACATGTTAATTTGAACATTAATTTTAAATATTATCTTATAAGTTGAATAAGTTTCAAAATAAATTGTTATAATTATAATTTATTGAGTAATAAAGACAATTAATTGTTTTCATTGTTATTTTTTAAAATTTTGAGACTTTGTTATTTATTTATTTATTTTTTGATTTTGGAAAATTATTTATGAACGTTTCGACTGGATGTTTAGATTGAAATAGTGGTTTAAGTCACAAGGTTTGGACTATATTGCTGCTTTATTAAACGTGCGGTTTAATAAAAATTATAATTATATCTCATTGTTATATTTATATTTTTAGTATTTTTTATATTGTGTACTTAAATGTTTTATAATTTCAATAAAAATAGTTTTTATAACACACAACTTATGTTACAACATCTACATGTTTACGTTTCATATTTTACAACAAATGACTTCAGCAGATGATGAAGTTTTAACTAATATGTCTTTTTTGTAGGGATGGCAATGGGTCGGGTCTGGGACAGGTCTAGGCATTCCCAGACCCAAACCCGATTATAGAAACCCGTCCCAGATCCGTTGGGTTTTTATCGGGTAATTACCCATCGGGTATCGGGCATACCCGCGGGTTTCGGGCGTACCCGTTAGAGAAATGTTTCCATATCGGTGAAGTTAATTTTCTTTTCCTCTCTTTAGTTAATTAATATACTAAGGAAACTGAATTGTCAAATAATTTTTAGTTAATTATATAATATAATATACATTTTTTAATGTTACTATATCTTTTAGTCAGTTAGTTGAATGGCACACCAGTTAGCAAAAAAATCAAAAATATTATTTTTAATATAACTATATTAAACATATGTATAACAAATATATATAAAAAATTATGTCGGGTATATCGGGTAAATGGGTCATCGTTATCGGGTAATCGGGCCGGGTAACCGGTTATTTTATAAATCCCAAACCCATCCCAGACCCGTGAAAAATTTCAAAACTAATCCCAAATCCGTCCCAAACCCTAATGAGACGGGTAATACCCGTCCCAATTATGTCGGGTTTCGGGTATTCCCGTCGGGTCCGGGTTTAATTGCCATCCCTACTTTTTTGTTTCATGGTATAAGTTAGAAATATGTGGAATGACTTAGAATTATGTTTTAAGTTGTTATTTTTCTCTATTTGTCTTTGTATGTTGGGTTCTTTTAATTAAAATAACAATGCAATATCTTATAATAATAATAATGCTAGATTATCTGACGTCTACAATTCGTTAAAATGTATGTAACACATACGCGCACGTGCTCGCACACACACACACACACACACATATATATATATGAAGTTTTATATATTTTTCGTCCGTGTGTAACACGAGATGCAACCTAGTATATGTATAACTGAAAGAATTTTGATTATAAACAAATTTCGGAGAAGACTTCCATCTATCTATACTGTTAAAGCAAAACATCTTTTCCATATATCCTTTAACTAGGTTATCCACATAGGACGTCAAGTATACAATTTCTATAAATAAATTATCTACATAATAAACAATTTGATTATAAACATTAACTCTGAAGTTGGAAAATGTTTCAAAATAAATGGTTATAATCACCATTTATTGAGTAATAAAGACAATTAATTGTGTTCGCTATTACTTTTTAAAAATTTGAGACTTTGTTATTTTATTTTTTTGGATTTTGGGAAATTATTTATGAACGTTTGGACTGAATGTACGAATGTCTAGATTGAAATGGTAGTTTAAGTCACGAGGTTTGGATTTTATTGTTGTTTTATTAAACGCTTTAATAAAATTATAATTGTTATATCTCATTGTTATATTCATATTTGTAGCATTCTTTATGTTGTGTAATTATATGTTTTATAATTTCAATAAAAATAGTTTTTATAACACACTTGACTTCAATAAAAAAAAGCGTAGAGGATGTAAACTCTAAGAACATGCATAGATAAAACTAAGCTTCCCTGTACATTTTGCGTCATGTGACGTCCACTCAGTATTTTAATATTTTGCATAAAAATGATGCAGTCAAAACTATCTAGCAATCATTACATAATTATTACTTTTTAAATATTTTTAACATAAATAAAAATATAAATTAAAAGGGAAAAAATATGATTGGTTAGAAGATAATAAAAGAGGCGGTGTTCACTGGCATTATGAACCCATAACGCCACCCATAATTGGCCACTATGGATGGTCTAAGAGAGGATGAGATACCTATATGGGTAGGGTGCATGGCTTTTAAACCATATAGTAATATCGTCACCACCCTTATGTGGATAGGGTGCGTGGCTTCATTCCATGACAAAGGTTTTGCCACATAAAATTGATTTCATGGCAAAGATTGGATAACTAAATGAATTAATAATTATTTTATTACGATGCCGCTAGTGACTTTGTATTTTGTGTGTACTTAAAGATAGAGTAGATTGGTCAATGCATAATACCCATGAGGCCCCTTCCCCCAAAGGGTACCCAAAAACACTAAGCCTCAAACAATCATGCATTGTCATCTTACTTTTACCCAGAACTATCCCGGACTGTCTTAGTTATCCAATTTATTAAGAATAGTAATCATCAAAAAAAATATATTAAAACAGTATATTTAGATGGTTTATGTAGTTGTTAGAAGTAACTTTTATATTCGTATTATATACCTACGTGACTTTAAATATTTTATGAAGATTAAGTAAGGTAAAACATTAATTACATATTTAACAATATCTTCTTTTTCGCCTAGATTGTTATAGGCCACTTTCAATTATTTTATCAAAATTTTAGTCTCTTTATCGTATAAGAGCTTTAATGCTTTTAGGGACCTAATCATATTTTTTTTTTGGCTTCAGAAACATCTTGTAAGTTGTAACTTTTGAAAAACTAAGAAAGAAAACTCATTATTTGCAAAGGAAAATCATGCATTGAGGTAGTCTAAAAACTAGTAATAGTTGACAAATACGGAAAAGAAAATCGGTAGAAACAGAAAGAAGACCACAAAAGTAAGAAAGAAAATCAGTTAACCACAGAAATAAAGAATGCTTAGAAACAAAAAGAAGACCGCAAAAGTAAGAAAGAAAATTAGTAAAACCACAGGAATAAATCTATGTGACTATGATTTTACGTAGTATCACCCAAACCATATGACCTACAACTCGATATAAGTATCATGTCCAATACGATGGCAAGACAATCGAGATCACTGTCTGCTAGAAAATTTTCTTACGGGCTATAATCACTTGGCATTTATATGAATTACGTGTGTTGGTTCCTATACTTATAGGTGTGTAATTTGATGGGATTGAACATCTATTTTGTTCCTCCAAATCCTTCCATGGGTAAACATCATCAGTAGCTAGGGTAGCCATAAAAAAAATCAATCATGCACACAGAAGAAAATAACTCCATATAATTTATCACAAAATAAACTCCTTATCAGAATCTTCATGATCGACTTCATCTTCATCTACAAACATATACAAGATTCGAACAACTGCATAAAATAAGTATTCTGATTAATTCTGAGAATTTATTATGCCTTAAAGAATTGATTTTACGCATCATGTTTAAAAAAAATAATCAAGTTAGTCAAACCCATGCGGTAGTTAAGAAAAAGAAGCAAAAAGATTGCCTTTTTTCTAAATGGGTGAACGTGGATGAGCATCAGTGAAGCCACTCTATTGTGATTGTTAAATGCCACACGCCATGCATAATTATTTAAAATTTAATTTTCAAATATGATGTGTGGACGTGGCTATTAATAATATTAATTTTTTTTGCCTTTTAATTATCGCAAACAGTGGCTTTCAAAACCAAATTATTTTAGTTTTTTTGCCGCATGACACCTGTATCATATAAATTATTGCCCCTTGATAACCATATAACATATTGCTGCCGTATGATACACGTATAATATATAATTGTTTAGAAGATTTATTGTATTGCACTCAACAATGATTTTAATAAAGCATGTTAACTAAATTGCATAACAAATACTTTTTTTAAGCCAAATTTTTTTACTTCCTGCGACTCGAATCCAGGTCCTTTAAGTGTTTAAGAGACTTTGCATCGCAATCAATTGGGCTTTGGTCACGAATTGAGAAACAAAGCATTATCCTCCAAATCCAATTAAGCCTGATAAGTCAATTTTTGGCATTTATATGTGCGGAGTGCGGACGTCAACCGAGACCCGAAAAATGAACCACGTGTATCCCGAGTCCAATAAGTCTTAACCACCTTAGATGACTAGAAACCCACGTAAACATAAAACAACTTCATTACTTTTTTAGGTCAAACTTTGTGTCGGCAATTTTGTACCAACTACTAACTGCTAACCATATACCTATGATCAAACGTTGATCTATTTTTAGTGTCCGGCTTTAACTCACGTAAAGTCAAAGTGCTTAACAAAGCACATAATAACAAACTTATAAATTTACAACACAAATGCAAGCAAAGAAAATTTTACATGACTATATATAAGCCCAATATAAAGATGTTCATTAACCAAGTTTATTATTTGATAGTTCATATTATTTGATTGATTTATCACTTACTCTTAAGTTTGTTTATTGTCAGTATCCCGTTATCTTGTAATTGGGTCACAACTCTATATTTAAAAAGGTGAATCACATTCAATCATATATTGAAAACCCTAAATTTATCATAGTATCATAGCATGTTAGATGATCTCTTCCCCATCCTGGTATTTACCACTGTTCTCATCGATTCTTCTATCACTACAAGTTTTCATTTATTATTCTTTCTCAATGTTTTTCTTCTCAATATCTTTTCTAGGCGACTCTAAATATCCACATATAGATTGCCACCATTTACTCACCACAAATACAATGATCTTACACCTAGAGGTGTACAAAACAGTTTATTTTTACAAACCGAACCGGTTTTATTACCGAACATATTTGGTTTTTGCATATTCCAAACCGATTTGGTCAATCCGGTTCGGTTTAGAAACCGATTTAAGCATTGAAGTAGCCAAACTAATGTAGACAAAGGGATGGTAATAATCTATTTCATTCCATTTCTTCTCTCATTTCATTCACCTCCATTCCATTACCTCCAACAAAACATACCCTTAATCTAAACTCTAATCTTTATCTTCAACCACTTTATTCGATTAACCCTTTATACTTCTCAGTTGCTCATATTAACCCTCGCTCATATGCTACGTCAAGATTATACTCTTCAACCACCTCTACTCTCTCATTAATCTTACTAGAGACTTTCATTTTGGCACTCTCGTCTTGGGCATCTGGCTGATGATGTCTTTTCTCATATTTCTTTTCGTGGTGGTAATTCTTTAACTAAACCTTTCAATAGAAACTGTAATGCTTGCGGTAATCTCAATCTATAGTCGATTACCCTTTTCCTTAACTTTAACTTGTACTACTGTTTCTTTATACACTATGATTCTATGAACTTTGGGGGTCTTCCCATACTACGTCTCGTTCAGGTTATATAACTACTATATCACTTGTATAAGTGATTTTGGTCGCTTCAACTATCTATATTCTTAATCATATCTTTCTCAAGAACCAGGTTCGTTTCGTCACTTTAAAAATTTATTTGAATACTTATTTTCCTTCCACCAACAAATATCTTCACTGTGATAGTGCTCCTGAAATGACCCAAAGCAAACAATACCTAGTTTCTATCTTATTTCGGCATTACATTTTGGATCTCATGTACCTACACACTCCAACAAAATGGGGTCATGAAACATAGTGAATATAACTTCTCTAAGATATGCTTATTTTCTAAAGAATTATTTGCAAATAATTTGAGGAAAATGCTTATACAAGTGACCGATAGGAATTTCCGGTGACCTTGATCATTAGACCACGAATAATGGTGTATATATTTGCTTTCATTGTAGGCTCGATACGTAGGTAAGAAAAACCCTCTAAGATTGAACTTGTAAATAATTAAGTTAAGGAAAATACTCAAGACTACCGAATTTGTGAGCTTAGGGATACAAATCTAGTCAAAATTAGGTGTGTTTTTAACAAATAGAATTCGAGTTAATCAAATCGGATTATTAAAATTTAATAATTTAAATATGAATTCAATTTGGTTCGAATGTCCGATTGAAATATTTAACATGCCAGTGAAAACTCTATACATGTAGATCAAAATTAGAGTAAAATGAACGCATGCAGATAAGCATTGCATGCTTATAATATGTAGAATAAATTTTGTTTAGTTAATGGATTATCTCTAAATTTTATATATTTCTTCATTTTTTAGAGCCTTACAAAATCAAATGCTGGAAGCTAGTAAATGTTTTAAAACCACTAATTAACCAATTGAACGAGTGGTATTGATGGAAAATAGAGAAAGTTATGAAATAAGTGGATAATACTTTATTATCTAATTTATTTACTTGGATCACAAGTCACATTATCTCGGAATTGATTGAATGGGGAAGAAAAAATGAAAACTATCTTCAATTTCTTCCTTTCGATACATCCATTCAATTCGTTAATTAACTAGACCTTGACCCGATGGGTAGGTACATTTGCACGGTAGCAACAACGATTGTGGTTGCGATAATAATGATGATCAACACGAGCAACGCCACACCTCCAAATAGCCAGTTTTGCCAATTCGCAAGATTACAGCCATTATGTAACACAATGGTTCGTGGTGCAACAAATTATAATGATGCGTTGAAAAATGCATTTAAAGGAACTCTTGCTCTTAATCGAAGGTATACAAAACGACTTGTACCCGTGCTCACCCCTGCGGTCGCAAAGCTCAAACCTCCATCTTCGGAAAGTATCTTTAAAACGTGTAAAGAAAAGGTGACAGATATTGCGGGTTATATTAATAATTTGATCGATGCCGTTGATGAGGACAATAAAGCTATGATGGAATATTATTTGCGGACGGGAGATATTACGTTAAGAGATTGTATCGATAGCATCACGGAGTTTAATGTTCCCGTACCTCCCGAGCTTTCAAAGGCAGCCCAAGATGTTGAAGATTACAAGGAAACCGCTTTGGTCATTTTCTTACAAGCCCCTATTGAAACCGTATACAATAGGCCGTTGCCTGCTGATTATGCAGGTTGATTTCGAGATGGATATGATAAGCGGGCTATGCGACACCTTAGTTACTTTGTTTTACAATAGATGCATTGTGAAATCTTTTCTTATCATAGATCAAACATTATGTTTTGATTTGATGTAGAAAAACGTAGTTTAAATTGAAATATAGTTTATTTGAAATCATTTTGTTGGGCCAAGCCTTATATAAGATCCAGTAAGTCTTTTGAGGCCGTCCACTTACCCGAGTCCTTGTCAGTTGTCACCTTAATCTATATATATATATATATATATATATATATATATATATATATATATGCTAGAAAGTAACATAATATTAGGATTGTGATTGTTTGGGATGGATGTTAGGATGTAGTCATGTAGGCTTATATTTGTTATTGAGATCACGAGTTGGGTACAGATTCTATTTACCAATTCTTGTGCTGTGAATGTTTTATTGTTGCCCACTTTTGGTTCACCTCTTTCATCCTTTCAAAATTAAGGTTCCTAAACATCATTGAATATCTAATCTTAACCTTTTGAAATTGTTGATTTGTTATAAATCCTAGATTTGCACATTGTATATCACTCAGCCAAGAATCAAATATTTGAGTTCTGGGTTTAGAAATAGGAGCTAGGATAGTTTCGATATGAATAGATAGACTAGCCGCTATCGCAGTTCGATGGATCTATCTGAAGAAAAAACCCCTGATTGTTGGGAACTTCAATCCTCTATATTCGAAATATGGCCGATCAATACATAGACTAGAGAGATGCAGGCCACTCTCAAACTTTTCGTTTGCTATGGATGTGATAGATATCAGTAGCTTTGAATTTAATATTGCGTTCCTTAGATCAAAATATACCATACAAATTATTTTCTTGACTATATATATTAGATTATTAGATGCAGGGTTTGGATAAAATACAAATAACCTTTTATCGTGAGAAATATATAAATAACTAGAGTACTTATATACCTATACTATTAAAATAAGACCATTCTTCCATGTGCTATTTAACTAGAGTAGCCAACTAGGATGCCAACTAATATTATTACCATTTAATTATTAATAAATTTACAAATGTAACTTTAAATGTTGTATTAAATAAGGCTTTTAAATATTTATGAATTATAAAGTTTTATTATCATTATTTATATATTATGAATCCATAAGGTATGTTATTACGTATATTATTAAATTTAACTTTTTTGTTGTATTTTTTAACCACCCGTGTATTACATGGGCTATATCCTAGTGTTAGCACTAGAGTAATTGTTATTAACACTATAATTTTTAAACTAGAATAATTATTATTATCCTATTTTATTTTTTATAACATAATTATTATAGTTCAAACTGTCATTACTCTAGTTATTTGTATGTTAATTATATTTATATCAGATTCCACCTCATTAGATGTATTAGTTGCTACATGTATCACTCATTCATTTCTATTTTTACAGAGAGCATTCTTTTACCCATGTTGATACTTAGATTAGGGTGTGGGAGTGGAAGCTAGATGGACTTGAGAATCGACATGGTTGAGGTGACAATGAGGTGGCAAGGTTGTGTAGTGTTGGTAACGACGTCTCCACCTTTAGATACCGTAAAAACTACACTAAAGCAAGATGCTATCTGAACAAAGTAAAAGTAAAGTAAGAAATTTTACATACAAGTATTATATTTTATAGGGGTGAGTTAGCGTACAATGACTGCTTGACGTACATTAGGTACGCGAATCACGCTCAGGGTTGAAATACTAAGACTCTCAAATCAAATTCCAAAAACCTAATACTTTTAAGGTTAAAACCTAAAATGTTCAAGGTTAAACCCTAAAACGTTCAAGGTTAAACTCTAATACTTTCAAGGTTAAAACAAATTATTCTCAAGTCAAAAATTGATTCGATTGAAGATCCATCTGCATTTGTTTGGATGAATTGATAATTAATTGGATATAGATTGATGATTTCGAGATCATGTGATGTGATTTCATGGATCAGTTTTAAAGGTTAACATGTTGTTTACCATTCTGGTGATTGAGGCACGAAGTGAACATCACATAAACAGAAATTGGATATGGAAACAGATCGATTGCCTGATTAATTAGTTCAAAGCTTGAACGACGATGATGAATTTCAACCCTAGGTGAGGAGACGACAGTGATGAAGTTCAGGGCTCGCGTGTTCTCTGACGTCGAAGGGTGTTAGTAGTCACGTACGTAATGTATGATTATTGTATTGGATCATTTACCATATTTTATAATATATTTTATCAATTCAAAATTGTATTCTATATGTTTGGTTGTTTAGTGCTCTTTACTCTTAAATAAATGCAATAACTAGAAACTGAGGACGCACATTGATAGTCGTTTGCGGGTGACTGTTTGGGGATCGATCACCATTTGGAGATGGGTGTTTTTTTTTGTTTTTTTTCTTATCCCTTAGCTGTACATTTTGATACCATTCTTTTGGCCTCTTGCTTTCGTGACAATAATGCCATAAATACGTTGACAAATTATATTTGACAAAACCGCTTGATTCTTTTTGGCACTTTAATTTATTGATTTCATTGAAATTGGACAATGGGCGACCTACTCTTCTGATCATGACGTTTTCCATGTTATAATAATATTATTTATTTATCAAATCTTGTTACTTTTATCGGTGTCCCATGAGAAATAAGAGTTAAAGCAGACCCCATAAAATCATTTCTAATAAATTATAACTATCTAGGTATGAACATGTCCTGTGATCAACTATGAGACACGAATTTATAGTTTAATTAATGAATCAAATTTAGTTAACGATGAACTTTAAAAAAAATAATTATGTTGTTTAGTTTGCTATCTTTTGGCATCTCCACTTTGGTACGGGTGTTTAGAAAGATTTTCCCGAAGGATTTCCTTTATGTGGTTGGCAGGAGTCCGAGTCTCTTTGAAGACGAAAATTTACCGAAAGTTACTTTTAAGGGGTCTCTCATGTCTTTGATGTTTAAAAAAAAAAGTTTGCTCTCTTAAGTTTCATAAACACCTCTAGATATTACAATCTACAAAGAACAATTAATATTGCAATTTAAAAAAACTAAACACATGCCATTTTTCATATTATATATTTCTTTTCTTTTATTTTATTATTATTATTATTTTTTGAATTTAACTATAATAAAAGTATAGCATTATAAATCATTAAAAGGGTAGTTATTGCTTTCTGAATGATCATAATATTGAAATCTTGAGATATCTTGCGATATGGTTTTTGATGGATTGCCTCATTACCTACCTATTTATTTGATGCCAGGAAATTTTGATATAATCTTGTCTTAGAAAGACATACTTGGGCATTAGGGAATCTCCAACTTGTCTAGTCTAAACTACAGAACGTGGACCTATATTTCACAACCTTACATAATCATATATTAAACTTCTTCAACTTGTCCAATCTAAACTATAGAACTTGTACATATATTTCATCCAGAGATAAAAGAACTCTCCATAATGTTCTCCATAATCTTTTGAGTTTAATTCACTTTGTCGTTGAAATTCACACTGTCACTTTGAAGATAGCATCAATCACGTTCTTATGATTTGTAAAAATGCCTCGAGCCTCCCCATGCTCCACCGTTTGAATAACATAGCTGAAGAAACACTAAACTAACCTTAATAGAATTAGTTCAGCATCTCAACCGAGTGGGTGAGGATCTGGGTCGGTAGGAATGGATATTGGCTGAACCTGCAAAATAGAACACCATGAGCTCGTTATGAGAAGAGGAATATGGGGGGTGGGGTCTTTTCGTAACCACCCTCCGGCGTGAAATCAGTATCGATGAATGTAGTAATCGCTTACAAGAGTAGGGTGCAGATCCCTTTATCGTTGATCTTGCATGGGTATTTATAGCCGAATAGGTCGAGAAAGATTGGTCCAGCTGTCCCTTTCAATAGACCTTCTATTTACATGGCTGAGCATGTTAGAGGTTTCTGATTGGACGTGACAACTAGTGTACGGAGGCATGTATCATCTGCTGGTGTAGCGCTGATGTCCTATGATTGCTTTAGTATTTCTTCAATAACAAAAAGAAGAAGAAATCGGAATTTTGAGCCAAATCTATACTTTCCACCTCAATTAACATAGATCGTTTGTCAATCCCACCTCTCTTGAAAATGACGTGTCTTTAGTGGCTATTCTCCCATTTCATTTATAGAAAATAATTAATTTTCAGGATCCCAATTATTCCAATTAATCTTTCTCAAGTGACTCGAATTACCAGTTGGGTCACCCAAATCTTTCTTGATAATACTAACAAAAAACTCATGTGATCCGTTGCTTTATCAGTCTCATTGGACCTGTCAGATATAAAAGAACACACAATTTGAGACGATCATATTCTTAAACTACACGCCTGTGTAAAATACATGCATATTTCACGTGAAACATGACCGAAACACACAAGTTAGATGACATTGTTTATACGTCCAAGTAGTTTCTAATTCTTTTAAAACATGATTTTTCACATACCTACTAGGTTTGAATAAGTGATAGAATATGTATGATGGCATATTTAAAAAGCCAATACGACTAGTTGGTTGAATATTTGTAGCAATTATTAATAGTTCCTAAAACTTGGGTGTGACCCTTATGTTGTACACTTATCTTCCAACTATATTTGTTGTTTCGGTCAATTATATTTATTTGAAGTATTGAAATGAGAAATTAATGTGAAGGTTACGGCAAACTTATATACGTATTTAGTTCGTTTATAGAATAAAATGGAGAAAAGTGTGACAAAACAAAACATCAACAAGTCAATGAATTCAAAGTACAAGGTTAACGTGGAACTTGATGAAAAGAGCTAGGCAGCTAGCTGTTTCTTGAAATTTGTCTTAATAAGATTAATTTTAAAAAATTGTACAATATTAACAATTTAACTAATCCAACGAGTTATAATTTCCAAAATAACTCATCAAATTAAATACAGTCATCTAATCAGATATAATAAAAATATGAAAAAAGTTAAAATATAAAGAGAGATAAAATGAGTAGTGTAAGAATGATTTTGGTTACAAAAACTCCTAAAAAATAATAAAAAAATCATTACTCAAAATATAAATAAAAAAAATTAAAAAAACTAAAATTTTCTCGTTCGTTCCCGTTCCAAAAAAAAAAAGGATGAAAAGACACAATACCGAGAAAAAGACACAATGACGAAAATAAACTAAAAACACAATGATAAATAAAAAACAAAGACAAAATAAATCACAAAATATAACACAATGCCGAACAAAATTTAACACAATATTGAATAATATAACATATATCAAGAAAAAAAGACACAATCAATTACGAAAATAAATACAAAGTACAATGATAAATAAAAAAGACACAATAGATCACAAAATATAACATAATACCGAACAAAATATAACACAATATCAAGAAGAAAAAAAAAGACACAATCAATGAACATAAAACAAATTTAATAAATAAAAAGGCAGAAGAATTTTTTTTAGAACAAGGAAGACGATGAAAACATTTTTATGTTTTTTACTTTTTACACTTTTTTATTAAATTTGAGTTATAATTTTTTTATTAATTTTTAGAAATTTTTTTTATGGCTACAAATCATTCTCATTTTTACCCCTCCCCTTTGTAAAATAACCTGACCATAAAAATACAACTATTAATGCAGCTTAAAGTTAGAATCAGGTTTAAGTTCACCGCATTTACAAAACTTTAAACAATATTTAGAATGCATAAAGTTGAAAGGTCATGCGTGTTTTTACGTAGGACTCCCGTAACTTGTCCATGACCCGTAATCCTACACATACAAGACTTTAAATGATACTTAGGTCATGCTTAGAATAAGTTTGAAAATAAATTATTAACTTACTGGTTTTTTTTAAAGCAAATAAGTTAAAAAAATATTTGGCAATCCAAAAGTCTTTTTTTTTTCATTTTTAGCCTTTTAATAAGGTTTAAAAAAATGTTTTATAAAAGACACATATCATAGCTTTTTAAAATGGGTTTTAAAAAAACCAAATAAATTTTTTAAACTCAATCCCAAATATAGATTTCTGAAAAAGCTAATAAATTATTATTAAACTCAATCCCAAAAATGCTTTTACTCAATTCTTGTTCCACCTTAGCATATGTGAAGGCAAAGACAACGCTCTTAAAGGTTTTAGACTTTTAGTTCATAAATCAATTCATGGTTGGCGAGTTATAAGATAGCTAGGAGACTGATTTTGATAGCAACCCTAATCAATATTTTTAAATTAGGGATATTGATTTAACTTAAAGTACTCCTAATTATTGAAAATTAGTCCCTAAACCTTTTTGTGATGAAATAATTCTTAAGTTAATTACATTATTTAATTTAAATTATGTTATTATTTATAGATAGCTTTTCCCTTTGTATTTATTTATTTTTTTGAATAACTATACGCACATTCATCTACTTATACTCCTAAACTAATTTAACAGAAAATCTACTTTCATATCAGGTTTTGAATCCTGGTCTTTATGCAGAAAGAGAAAAGCCTTTACTTTAATTGTTTAACCGGTTATAATTTGCTGATTTGCATATAACATATGCAATAATAGCGTCAGACAATATACGCTTTGAGCTTTTCCGAAATACAAAATGCTTGAATTACGTGACTTTAATTTCTTGAACACATAAAGTAACAGAATAGACTTTACCGGCTCAACCAATAAATTTTGGAAAGTAGATAAAGTTAAGTTTATATGATTAAACCTGTGAAATAACTTAATTTCTGGATACCCCTTTAAACAAACTAAATTAAATAAATTACCAAAATGGCTCGTCTAGCAACACTTACACTTTTCTAGGAGAAGCTGAAATTAAATTCAGGCGTATAAATATGTTTCAAGAAATTTATTATAACGGAACTAGTTTTTATAATAATAATAATAATAATAATAATAATAATAATAATAATAATAATAATAATAATAATAATAAACAAAAGTAGCTATTAAAAGACTCAAAATTCAATATACGACACTATGAAGAATGATTTTATTTTTGTATGTGTTTCATGGGGTCTGTCTTCACTTATAATTTATATGGTAGACTCAAAAATATTATTTTTAAGTAATGATTAATAATTAAATAGTCTATTATATGTATGTTAATATCTTATAAAAAGACAATATTGAAAAATAATGGCTTTCTAGATCAACCTCGCTCATATGCTTTAATTGTCAAAGTAAAATAACTCAAAATACAAGGTTACAACTATCAAACAATAACAAGAGAGGACTCAAGAAAATGACAATTCATACCCACAATTATATTTTGTGTTTTTTAGTTAGGTAAATTATGCAACTTCGAGGAACAAGGATGCCTTTTTATCTTCAAATATGAGTGACTTGAAAATCAATTATGATTTATTTAAGTAACAATCTAAAAAATTTGTGTCAAAAATATCAAATTTAAAATTTGAGGGACCTAAGTGTTAGCATGTCAAAGTTCAATTTCATGGTCAAAAGTGAAAATATTGGAAAATGGACGGTAGCAGACCACTACCCCAAGCTTAACGGTCTACTACGTAGTGACGATAGAGACAATCTTGTGCTGACATGTGTTGAATGACTAATCCTGGTTATTGACGCGTGTATGGGGACTTAGCATGGGTAATGAACCGTTACCAAATTCTTAACAATTTGCTAGTCGAAATAGTCTACAAATCAACCAAAGATCGGCACATGTCTGATGACTAATAATTTATAAACATTAGTGGTCTAATACTAATTCTCTTATTGGTCCGCTATGGTACCATAATCAAACTATAAGTAAGAGCCTTGAGTGTTCATTTGAAATCATTTACTCAGTTATCTCTCTCAACAAACACGTACTTTTGAGCCCTAGTTTGTGCATTTCTTTGTCGTCAAGAAAACTTTGCTCGTTTATTAAGCAGCCAAAGTAGACCGTGGATGTTTTGTCCATCCATCACTAAGGTGTTAGAAGACATCGTTAGTGGCACGAGGCCATGGTACTTGGAGCACGAGGCATGCTAGACTTTGGGCACACACGTTTGTTATATGAAGCACGTGGGGTTGGGGGGGGGGGGGGTGACAGGCGTTTAATGGGGCCCGTCCCGTGCTCAGCCTCTTTCACAAGCTCTTTTTTGCAATATTCTTCGTGTGTCCGTTCGTTTGATTATCCACAGGTTATTTGTTCCTGAAAATTCAAAGTTAAGCCAATAAATACCAAATCTATTAGAATCTTCAAGAAAACTATAAAACAAAACACACAATGCAAATGATGTTTAAACATATACACATCAATGATTATTCAAGCAAACCAGAGGTGTGTAAAAAGATAGTGTAAAAAGATAATCATGTACACTTAGTTTGTAGCAAATTTTGTTTTGTACTCTTCTACTAATAACATATTAAAAGTGTGACCTTATATCGTATAATAGATAACATGTTTTCTCGCGGGGTTCATAACTGACCAAGATACACTACAAATCTACAATCCTCCATTTTTCTTACCCATCCTCTTGTAAAATGATAGGTAGACATATACATATATTAATAATTCGTATGTTATCTTTGCTATGCCTCATTGTATCAATTCAAGATTTTGACGACCAAGAGAGCAAGAGAATAATTAAATATGTACGACTATATGAGTACTAAACACTTTTCCCTTTTATCCTTGGGCATTTGGTCTAGTGGTATGATTCTCGCTTAGGGTGCGAGAGGTCCCAAGTTCAATTCTCGGAATGCCCCTTGAATTTTTTGCAATTCAAAATGGGGGTAGTGGCGCAGCTTGTTGCCCGTACAATCGTAGGGGCAACAATTTTTTGCCTTCTGTTTCGATGTAATCTAAACATTTATATGTATCTTTAGCATTCTAGAGAGATACAAATAAAACTCTTACCATCTTAAAGAAACATCATGACTTATGATATCGAGATGAAGGTAGTTTCACCTTTAAGTGAAAACTAAAGAATGAATAGTATTTAGTGGAACCACTATACACTTGATATCATTTTACTTGAGTGACAAATATTTCTTAAGCATATACAAGCTTTGGCTTATAAATGCATTATGATATATGTTACGATGCATTATACTTGATGCAATATCCTAAACCCTATCATATTATTATAATTTTGGCAAAACAAGTAATCTATAATATTACGTATTACTATACGCATGATCAAGTATAGTGTTATAACCCACGTACGCATGTGGGTACATATATACTAATATAAACATATTTTCAAATACAGTATTGATTTTCCTAGTCTTAATAATTAATTAATTCTCCTAACCCCAAAGTCCCGGGTTCAAGTCCCGGGAAGATCAAAAAATTCACTTTTAAAAAAAAAATAATTAATTAATAGATACCCTCATATAACCATCCTCAAATTAATTATACAAAACAATTTGTGATCATAGATTTTCTATTGATCGAACGGACATAGTCCTAATCCCCTTCCAACTTGGTCACCATTTTGATTCTTTTTATAATATTCTCTCTCTCCATCAACTTTATTTTAATGTATAAATATGTTTATTTGCATCGGCTTATATTTCCATTTCCATAATATAAAACTTGAATTAATATTATTTAACTTCTTTTTAATATTCGTTGGAAAACCATTTGAAAATATTAACTCCCCAATAGCCACCATAAAGCACACTCCGGCGACCACATGGAGAAGTCACATATTCTCCGCCTAATATTCTTCTCCGGCGTCTTACTCCGATTCATCACTGCCGCCGACGATGACAACCCTTGTCGCCCGGCCTCCTGCGGCCGTAACGAACCACAAGTCCGGTTCCCGTTCCGTATAATCGGCCGGCAACCTCCGTGGTGCGGCTTTCCAGGTTATGGCCTCTCGTGTAACAAACAAAATCGAACAATTATTCGGCTTTCGCCTTCGCATTCATACACTGTCAACGCGATCAACTACGTTTCACAGGTTCGTTTTCAGCTCAAATCATGTACATAATAAATACTTCAGTTGTTACCTAATACCCAAGAAAAACTCTACTTTTTTTAATCAGTATCCGGAAAAAAAAAAAAAAACCTGTACTCGCATCAAAAATACCCAGCACTGAATTTAAGAAAAGTGGGTACCAAACACCATATGTATCGTTTCTGTCACAGTACAGGTACGGTATCTTATAGATATCTAAGAATTTTTTACGGAAAATTTAGTGAGGGCCCCTATTCCTACGTGGTAGTGATAGTTACGTATCAAGGTATTTTTCACTTTTTAGTTAAATCATGACACATAGCCTTAAGCCATGATTAGTATACCTCATGGCCTAATCAATTCATAAGAACCGTAAACGATTGTTACGATTCACAGGTGATCTCCATAGATCCGGATTTCTGCCAGCGAAACGGTATCAACATCATCAGTTTCAATTTAACCGATACGCCATTCGATATTAGTAACAAACTGCTCTACACTTTCTTCAACTGCTCGTTACAGAACTTCAGTTTCATGTATCCGGCTATTCCGTTTACTTGCCTTAATAGTAAGAATCACTCGGTGGCTGCTGTTCGAACCGGACTGATTCTATCCGGAATGATGCCTTCGAGTTGTGAGGTCATGAAGACTATTGCCGTGCCCACCCGGTGGAACGAAGACATTAGATCGGATTTGCAGCTGAAGTGGTTCATTCCGGATTGTATAACATGTGAAATTGAATTCAGGGCTTGTGGATGGAAGAGTCTTGATCAGATTGGTTGTCTTGGTTCTCGCCGTGGTAAGCTTCACAATATTAAAGTCAAAGTTGACTATTTTTGCTATCAAAGTCAAAGTATGCAATTTTGACTTTCATTCTTGTTTTTAAATATTGATTAATGGTAATTGATTTAGGGTTTCCAAAGAGTGCTATGTATGGATTAAGTCTAGGAATCGGTATGCCGGTAATGATTTGCATAATCGGGCTGATATGTTACTCTGCCACCAGAGTGAGAAACTATAGCGAAACTCGTCATCAAAGTGTTGACCTCTTTTCTATCTCCATCACCCCGCAACCGGCCACCAGAACTGGCTTAGACGGGACCACGATCGAGTCGTACTCGAAAACAACGCTAGGTGAGAGTTGTAGGTTACCGAATGATGATAGCATGTGTATTATATGTCTTTCGGATTACAAGCCTAAAGAGTCTTTAAGGACTATTCCAGAATGTAATCATTATTTTCATGCGGAGTGTATTGATGAGTGGCTGAAGTTGAATGCAACGTGTCCGGTGTGCAGGAATTCGCCTGAAAGCTCGTCACTGGTCACACCGTGCTCTACAACGTCAACGACTTCTACTGTAGAATAGTCCCAATCGGAAATTTTTCAATTTTTGTACTCTGTAGCATTCACATTTATATTTTGTATGCGTACAAGGTCACACAATTGAGTTGCTATATGTGTGTGTGAATTGTGAAGTATAGAATGTCAATCACTTGGTGTTTGATATTTGGTATGGGTAATGGTTTCAAGGGATATTCGTAAAGGTACTTTAAATACCTTTTCTCATGGGCTTATTTGTTATTATGAAAGTTTATATTTTTAAAAGACCTAAAGATTGGATCCTAAAATGCTCTCATTAAACATACCCTACATCTTAAATTTATTTGTAAAATTATAAATTATTTTTTGTATGTATTTATGACAAATAAAGAAAACTTGATTATTTATAAAACATGTCAAGTAATACGCGCTTTCAAAATCAAAGTTGTTTAAAGCTATATATCAATGGTTGTCATGTACCTAATTTGATGCTGGAATATATATTTCAAAATATGAATCATATATGACTCAACACGTTACTTCTGAAAGTTATGATTGGAAAATGACTAATAGTAAAGCATATATTCTTGTTATCCGTTGATTTCTGAGCGCGGATATGAAAGTTGCCCTTTTATTTCTGGTTAGCCCTCTCTTATTTGAATTTAGTAATTCGATTGTTAATTTTTTTAAAACAGCCAACTTTTATTAAAAACAAGAGACTAGCAAGTTTTTTTTTCGAACTGTGACTTTTATAAACAACAACGAACAACAGCGCAGCCTCCACAAACGAAGAGCCACCACCAACAAAACAAAAAGACTAGCAAGTAACCAGCCTTAATAAACAACAAAAAAACACCCGACTACAAGAAATGCACTAAAGTTACAACAAAATTAATGCAAATGTTAATTCAAGGTTGGAAAGTTAATATTATTCTTCTCAAACCGTGGTTTAACTAAACTACGTTTTTGCCGTATTTACATACTAAAATATCATTATTGAAAAACCGGTGGGATGCTTGTTAGAGTGGAAAATGGTCCTTTTGGTTAAGAAAATATTATGTGTCAAACCAGATTATTATTAATTTTTCAAGTACTAATAATCAATTAAGTTATCCGGCAAAGGAGGCAAATCATTTCTTGTATTCCAAAGGCTTCACATAATCACATGTAGCAATACCATATATTACAAGTATAATAATAATGGGTAGTCATTACATGAATAAAAGAAAGGGCAAACTAACTACGTAAGATGTTAACTACCCTTGGCCCCTTGCTAAAATTCCTCGTTGTGAGACACACTAATTTGTCCTGCTTAAAGTATTATACGTGTCAAGGACACGTGGTCTGGAATTCAATCAAAATAACGTCCAAACTCATGCTCCGAATTAAAACTTATACTTTCAATTACATCAGAACCACGAATAATTAATTTACGAACATTTCAAATTGTCAATGTTCAAAATCAAGATTAGCTCGCAATACGCCAAAACCTTCCAGAAAAAAACATCTTTTAATATCATCTTTCTCAATCGTACATTTATATTTGACAAGAACCTAAGTTATATATTATATAACCGATGCTCAAAATTCAGATGAAAGTATGAGTGAAGTAATGGATTCATATATAGATTGATATCAACGTTTGAGAAATCTCAAGAAAAACTCTAGTATGGAGGATGAAAGAATAGTACAAATGGACAATAATGCATATTTGTAAATTTACATATTTATTTAATAAATAGAACGTTGCAAATCATCAAGAATCCTAATGACCCATCCCCATCTTTCTCTCACCATCACCAACCACAACCCCCTGTCGGTCGACCACCACCCACCACTTGTTGTCTTCTTACTCTCTATACCACACATCCATGACAACCAGACCTCCACCACCATATGTGGCCTTCGTTCACGGGTTTAAGACCTGAAAGGCTTCGTCCACTGGTTCAACCATTATAGATAATCAATCAAACAACACAATCATGCATGCATTCTATCACCAAAACCCTAATTTCACTAGTAAACACCATTTTTGTGCGAATTTGGGGGATTTGATTGGGGATCAGATGTAGATTTGTGTTTTTCATCCGGATCCGGATTCCTTTCAAATATAAACAGTGTATCATCAAATGCGTTTATCGTGCCCTTAGAACTGGCATTGATCGATTGTGAGTCTTAAGCAGTTTGATTAAAGGACTTAATTGCACACGTAGCGGCAGGTGATGGTGGTGGAAGGTGATGGTGGTTGTGTTGCTTTGGATGAAGATAAGTTGGGCGGTGACTGGTGTATGTGAGAGAGAGAGAGAGAGTATTTATTAACAAACTATTATTTTTTAGTTCTATTTATTAAATAAATTTGTAAATTTACAAAATTACCCCTCATGCGTCTTTCACATTACTAGATTTAACAAAAGAAAATTAACTGGATTAGTGTCATAGAGCGTAACGTGATAAAGTTTTTAAAAGATGTTTTTTTGTTATTTCTTTTGTCAAAGAACGTCAAATGAAAAAACGTAGAAACATAAAAGAATAGTTTTGTCATATCTTTACAATAAACTACCGGGCAACAAAATTAGCCTTGTTAATATTTTGAAAGTGAGTATAAAATGCTATATATTTTATATGAACCACATTTGAAAATCTACACACCAATGGCCACCATAATTAAGCATTATTTAATGAATATTTGACACACTCTTTCATTCAACTCTAGTAGGCGGTGGTCTCGCCGGCGAGGTAGCAACCAACCAGTCAACCACATGGAGAAGAGCCTTCTCCGGTTAATCTTCTTCTCCACCTTCCTACTCGCATCCATCTCCGCCACCACCGACACCCGACCGAACCACTAATCCGATTCCCATTCCGCATCACCAACCACCATCCCTCATGGTGTGGATATCCAGGCTTCAACCTCTATTGCAGCAAACTAAATAAAACTATCATCCAACTTCCATCCTCACGTTCATACATCGTCAACGCTATCGACTACGTCTCACAGGTTCGTTCCAAGCTCTTCACTTTCGATCACGTCAAATTGGTGAAGCTTAGACTATCAAAATTTTCAAAAAAAGCTTTCGGATGAAAACAGATAAATTTACGCCATATATAAAAACTTTCAGACGAAAACACATAAATTTACACCACTGGAAACTCGTTTTATTCCGCTACGCATCTGTTAATTAGTTGGATTAATTATTATTTGCCATATTTATTAAACCGGCTTTTAATAAATAAATTTTGACCCAACAGCCGGCTGGCCACAATACAAGCTTCACCCTTATCGAATAATTGATTCACAGGCGATATATATAGATCCGGATTTCTGCGGGCGAGACAGAATCCACAGTTTAAACATCACCGGGACACCATTCGAATTCCCTAACTTACAGAGATACACTTTCTACAACTGCTCGTCACAGAGCTTCGGTTACATGTACCCGGCAGTGCCGTTTCCTTGCCTAAACAGCAAAAACCACTCGGTAGTTGCGGTTCGGCCGGAATTGTATTCGCGTAGAAACATGCCGTCGAATTGTAAGGTTATGAAGGCGATCGCAGTGCCCTTGCCGTTGAATGGGAGATATGAGATCGGAATTTGAGCTGATTTGGTTCAATCCAGCTTGTAGAGGCTGTGAAAATGCAGATCGACAGATAGGTACACATTTTTATGTATGAATCACAGTAGGGATGAGTTTGGTATCAGTATAGAAATACCGATACTGAAATTTGTAAAAAATGGGAACCGGTACAAGTGCTAAAGGCAAAAATTCGAAATCTTAAAAAGTTGGTATTGAATTAGTCATGACGGTACCTAATTCAGTACTGTGTCGTAATGTTGCAAAAGTCTTTAGGCGGATCCTTGGTGACTGACTGGGGAGTTGGGAGTAGTCGGAGTACTCGGACATGGTAATTATAATGAAAATTAATTTTTGGATAATAGATATTTGTCAAAATAAGCATAATTCACGTCAAAAGGGTACTCTAGCTGACTCGACAACTTTTTAATGACTTTTAACTGACTTCTAAAGAACCATAGCCCGCCTAGCCCAACTTTTTGTCCGACTAGGCCGACTTTTAGAAATTCCTAGCCCGACTAGTCCGACTTTTGACCGACTTTGACCGCCTCTGACTAATCCAACCGACTTGGAAAAAGTCTCCAAGGTAGGGGTCCGAAACAACTAGTCGGCTTTGAAATCCGACTTTTACAACACTGCTGTGTCGGTATTGTTACCCAATACCACTTGCTCGTCCCTAAACTACAATACAAATTATTTTGCAAGAAGTAGTACTCATAAAGCATTAAGATAATCTTTTGTATTTATACCTATTAATTAAATGACATTGCTAGACTAGTTGACTTGTTGAGGCATAGAAGTCAAAACAGGCGGCTTTAACTTTGACTTTTGCTTATTGAATATTGATAGATAATAATTGATTTAGAGTTTTCAAGGACTGCTAAGTATGGACTAAGTTTAGGCATTGGTATGCCGGCAGTGATTTGCGTCATCGGGCTCATATGTTACACGGCTTTCAGAGCCAAGGGCTACAATGAAACTCACCGTCAAAGTGTCGACCTGTCTTCTGTTGCTATCATACCTCAACCACCCTCTAGAACGGGTTTAGACGGGCCAACAATTGAGTCATACCCAAAAACCATGCTTGGAGAGAGTTGTAGATTACCTGACGATGATATGTGAAGGGGTATGCACCCGCCTTAACATCGAGCGGGGCGGGTCAACCCACAAGATATAGACAAGAGGCTTGAAATCAGGATGTCACGAAGACACAAAGCCAAAACCTATGCGCGTGGCGCATATCACATATGCTCACGCATATCACATATGCTCGCGCATCACATATGCTCACGCATCACATATGCTCACGCATATCACATCTGCGCGTGGCGCATATCACATATGCTCACGCATATCACATCTGCGCATGAAACATCTGCGCGTGAGAATAAAGAGAAGGCGCATAAAGGACAACACAACAAATGAGACAATAGTCTAATCCAAATCAGGATAAGGACAACCATGATTGTACTCATCGGACAACCATGATTGTACTCATCAGACAACCTTCCAGAAGGTATCTTTTAAGGAATAAAGAATGTGCTGATGTTGACAGCTGCCAATGAAGGGTGGACAACTCAGCAAAACCCATGTGCCACAACGTGATGGCACATGGGTCAGGTGAAATACCTTGGTCAGAGAATAATCAATGAAAAAGCACCAGGTGTCCTAAGTACACGTGGCGCGAAGCAATAGGAGGAGGCCAAAAAGGCCCTAATTGGGTCTGAGCCCAATCATTGGAAACCCTAATACTATAAATACCACACCACCTCCACAGTTGGTGCAGGGCAAGAAAGATATTCTGAATCCTTTACTCATTTTCACATTCTTATCTTCTCCTGCAATATCTTATTCTCACACCGGAGGGTTACCCCAAAGAACCCCTCTGTCCCTTTCTGAGGGGTAAGCTCACGGTGCTGTTCGTTTTGTAGGTGGAAGGACCCGTATCTCGGAAAACCATCGGTGATATAGCACACTCGTACCCGAGGAACGTTGATCGTATACAAGTAAGTCGATACACGTTTCTTCAATATGTCTTTCAGAGTACAAGCCTAGAGAGTCGTAAGGACAATTCCAGAGTGTAATCATTATTTTCATGCGGATTGTATAGATGAGTGGCTCAAGTTGAATGCAACATGTCCAGTTTGTAGGAATATGCCTGAAAGCTCGTCAATGGTAACACCGTGTACTTCGGCAATAACTACTTCTATGGATTCGTAGGAAACCGGTAAATGATTTTGAATTTTGGTACTTTAAATATGTATATTTACATGTATAAATACAAGGTCATACAATTGAATGGTTATGTGTATTTTATGAAGAGCATTTATTTTTTGAATATTAGTTGAAGAAAAAACAAAAGATTAGTTTCTTAAAAAGTAAAAAGTTTCCATTCTCATGCATATCTTACATCTCAAATCTTAAGTGCTTTATAAAAGAAGTATTATTTTAATACTTATCTAGTTATTATATTATTTAAAACTTTAATTATTCATAAAAAAATTAAAATTTTAATAATCTAAACTATTATGTAATGATTGATAATAATTTATAGTGATGATTAAACTGGTTTCACTATTAACTTTCATCTTTGTTATTAAGGGCAATTAATTTTAAGACTGTTCAAAGGGTAAGACCCTACCCTTTTACATAATACCTTATCCGGACCCTTTACCCTTTTAGGAAAAAATGTGAACCCGAGACCCTACCCTCTAAACAATAAAAGGGTCGGGTATAAATAAGGGTTTCAAGGGTCCAACCCTTTACCCTTTAAAGCAATAATCGCAGCTCCTTTTCTGCTTTTACTAGTTGCATATCTCATATAAACTTTAATATATGAATCCTAGAACAATTATACTTCCATTTCATAACACAGTAAACTTTAACTTCGAAAGTTTATCAACCATTTAAATCGATGCAAATAATATTCACATTCATAAATTACATGTAGAGAACAATTCAGTGATATATATATATATATATATATATATATATATATTTATATGTGTGTGTGTGTGTTTCCAATCAGTAGTATGGCCTTTTATTTTTATTTTTCTTAGTAGTTATGAAATTTATGATGAATCATATATAAGATACCAACCTCTCCTACATTTCAGATTAATCGCGAATCTGATGTATATCTATCTAGAAACTAGTAAACAGGTCAAGAGTTTTAAAAAGGGTCGGACCCTTGAAACCCTTTTACCCTTTAAGTTGAAATTTAATCAGGTCAAGGGTTTTAAGTAGTATGGACTTTATTCATCACCCATACTGGATTCTGCAATTCAACCCTTAACCCTTTAGGCACAACCCAATAGATTGATGTCACACAACTCTCAAATGTTAGGCTCATGTCGCGGTTAAAACTGTGGACGAATTAGTTATTGGAAAACAAAAATTAGGTCCAAGCCAAAAATGATTTTTCAGACCCAAAAAAATGCTTGGACAGTTTTGGATATTCATGCTAAATTTAATCAGTGGTTGTTTACGTTAGTTTATGTTTATGAACAGTTCATTTATAGCATCGACGAACGGATATACACAAAATAAACATGTTTATACTAAAAGAAAATAACCAAAATTGCATTAGTATGAAGAGGCTTTTAAATCTCAACACACTATATAAGAGCTCACCTATTATCCCATCATAAACCTTTGATAAATATCCGAGATACACAAGAAATACAATACCTTCACCTTTTCATCCAACTTCGTTTATTTTACTAAAAATTTATATCTTTTTCGCTACCATATTGGTTTGAGAACAAACCTCACAAAACAAACAAAAAACCATCTCCGTGACTACGGTCCGCATTTCTACTGGGGTGATGTAGTGGGGTCATCGGACGAACCAACTGAACCAACCGACACGGATGCAAACTGCATTGATAGTAGTTCCGCTCCACTATACTTCAACCTCTGATCTGTTACAAATCATCAAAAAAAATTATTATGAAATAATATGCTGAAATTATGACGAAACACATGAGATTTTAGTGTTCATATATAAAAGTTTAGTTATAGCTGGAGAATGAACAATATATATACATAAAAACAATATATAAAAGTTTAGTTTTAGTGTTCATTTTAAATTGTTCACTTTTTTACTAATTTCCTTTTGGATGCAACAGAAGCTGATGTATCAGCAAGAAAGTGGTCTTTTTGATTTCAGACGAACAGAAATCTCTCCTTTATTGCTTGTAATTGATAGGAGAGATGATCCCGTTACTCCATTATTGAATCAATGGACTTACCAGGTGCCACTTTTGAACTTTTGAAACTTAAACTGTAACAATAATAATAATAGCCGGTTGAAATATTATTAACAGTAATGCTAATTTGCTAACTTGTGTAGGCTATGGTGCACGAACTGATAGGTATCAAAGACAATAAAGTAGACTTAGGAAATGTTGGGAAGTTTTCAAAGGATCAACAGGTCAGCTTTCACTTCTTTATATTCACCTTAATTGATAATATGCCATAGAATACTTTGTGATCAGTTGTTATTTACGATGTGGTTTAAAATAGGAGGTTGTATTGTCGTCTGAACAAGATGCCTTTTTCAAGGCTAATATGTATGAAAACTTTGGAGACATTGGAATGAATATCAAGCGAATGGTGGATGATTTTCAGCAAGTGGCAAAAAGCAATCAGAATATCCAAACAATAGGTTTGAACAAAAAAGAAAAAAAAATACGAACTTATATTTGTATTTAGCAACTAATGATCTGACTGTACTACTTTGTTTTGTTTGAGTGCAGAAGATATGGCTAAATTTGTTGATAATTATCCAGAGTATAGAAAAATGCAAGGAAATGTGTCTAAGCATGTAACCCTAGTGACAGAAATGAGCAAAATAGTTGAGGAGCGAAAACTCATGTTAGTATCACAGACTGAACAAGAATTGGCTTGTAACGGTGGCCAAGGAGCTGCATTTGAGGTGCTTATACACTTTAATCAAATATACATGCTCCATTTGTGTGCGTAGGGTTTTTTTTTTCTTAAGCTCTTCGTGAATCATTGGACAAGATGTTTGTTAATGTTGGTTTTTTAATAAACAAACGAACATAAACAACATTGTTTGTTCAGTTAGTTAAACGAATGAACATGCACACATGTTTCACTCATTCATTTATGTTGGTGAATGTTCGTTCACATCCATTCGTATAAATTCATTTATGCTCGTTTATATGTTTATCTAAATTTTTTAGGTCCATTTTACAATTAAATCTAGTTTTTTTTAGGCCCTGATGTGCACATTTACTTTCAATTGGTTTGCTCAGTTAATTCGAGGTGCTTATACATTTTAATCATGATTATTTATTCAATAAATGAACGGGCATGAAAATATTATTTTATTCATTTAGTTAAACGACAAACATGAACACGCTCGTTCAATTACGTTCATGAACGGTCGTTCGTGCTTGTTCGTTCACGTTTTCTTAAGTTCATAGGCTTGCATTCGTTAGTTTACGTTTGCTTAAGTTCGTTTTTTACATTCGTTTATATATTCATTTCAAATATTTAGGCCTATTACAGTTTAGTTTAGTTTAGTTTGATGAAATTGAAATATCACATCTTACAGTTTAGTCTACTAGCTTTATTAAATTTTTAGCCCAGACATGTTGATGTTTATGCTTGCTTGTAATTGGTGTTTGTTAAGTTATGTTCGTTAATCCATGATTAACTATGTTTGTTCGTGAACCATTCGTTTGCACTTTCAACAAATGAACACGAACACACTCGTTTTCTTAATGTACGAGCATGAACAAAAAATTCCTGTGTGTTAATTGTTCATGTTTGTTCATTTGTTGAACATGCTCCGAGTATTATTAGCATGACTCGTGTTCGAATGTTTTATTAGGCTGTGACAAATCTTCTGAACAACGAAAGTGTGTTAGACATCGATCGACTACACCTTGTAATGTTGTATGCTTTGCGATACGAGAAAGAGAGCCCCGTTCAACTCATGCAGCTCTTCAATAAGTTGGCTTCTCGGTCCCCCAAGTATAAGCCCGGGGTACTAATACTAATACTTTGTTTTAGATGTAAACCCATTTAATTACTTATAAATGCATTGATTTGAGTGTGTTTTGTTGAGATGACAGCTTGTACAATTCCTTTTAAAGCAAGCGGGGGTTGATAGGCGAACCGGAGATCTGTATGGTAACAGGGATATCTTGAATATTGCACGTAACATGGCTCGTGGATTAAAGGTGTGCATTATAAACATTCACCCCAAGTTTCCTGACGTTTATGTGCAACCTGCTGATTATTTGTTATTATTATTAGGGGGTTGAGAATGTGTACACTCAACATCAACCGCTTCTGTTCCAAACTATGGAGAGTATCACAAAGGGACGGTTGAGAGATGTTGATTACCCTTTTGTTGGGAATCACTTTCAGCAGGGCAGGTTTGTCGGTTTGCTCTACTTTTTTCTAATTGGCTAAATGGCTGGGTCAATTGAGCTTGCTTTGATATTAAAGAAAATGAAGAGAGTATTCATTATAGTTTGGAATCGTACATAACTGCTCAAAACGAGTAACTTTTTGGTACTAGACTACTAGTCTTAACACCTTTTAGTAAAATGATATAGGCGTAGGTTTGTTAACGAACTGTACAAACATGAATGGAGCATGCTCATGTTTTTTTGCTTAACTTTTACCGAACAAACGATCAGACGCGAACAATTAAACAAACGAGGTTTACTTGTTCGTGTTCTTTGGTTAATAAAATGAAAATGTTGGTGTTTGTTTATGTTCTTTCGTTAACAGTATAAATTAACAAACCAAGTCAAACATATCATAGCTGAGCTAAAACTAATGAAAAGTAATGTGTTGTTAGACCTAAAAAGTTGGAACTAGACTAAGCTATAGTGGTCCAAAAAATTTTAAATGAGTGGATTAACGATCGTGAACTGACAAACTTAAACAAATGTAAACGAATATTCACGAACATAAATGAACCAACAAGAATTCTGTTCATGTAACTAATGAACAAAACTTTTTGTTCATTTTTCGTTTGTTTATTAAATAGACGAACATAAACGAACTTCCTGTCAAACTGTTCATAGAACATTGGGTTTGTTTATAGGCTCCTTTAGGAGGTTTTATCCATTGCAAATACTGAAATAAAGTAAACGGGTTGAAGTTTCCAACTTTTTTATTGGTGGCAGGCCACAAGAGGTCGTGATCTTTATTGTTGGCGGGACAACATTTGAGGAATCCCGTTCAGTTGCTCTACAGAACTCATTGAATTCTGGAATTCGGTTTATACTTGGAGGTTCCACTCTTCTAAATTCTAAAAGGTCTGTTAACACTCTACTCATAGTTATTTATGATGACATGAGTTATAATGTATGTTTTGGTAAATGCAGGTTTTTGAAGGACCTTGAAGAAGCTCAAAGGATTGCCCGATCAAGCACAGGTGTCGTTTAGATGTCACTCGGTTTTATAGTTTGCTTTTCGTTTGCTTTTCTTGAGGTTTCATGTGCATCGAGATGTAAAAGGTGTCAGGAGATGAGGTGCTGATAATTGTTATGAGATATGAACTATACATAATGTTATAGCCACGGGGTTTGTTTGATGTGGTGCATAAAATTGTGACAAGGGTATATGAACACTAGCTGTATAATCTGTGTTTTTTGTTATTAATATTTTAGTTTTCTCACTTTCTTTAGTTTAAGTTATTTCCTTAATTGGTATTTATTGTTGTAAAATTCATTAGGCGCTAGTTGGGCAGTAGGGATTAATTTGGATTAGTAGGGATTAATTTGATCTAAATTTATATGTAAATTTTCAAATATACATTATGTATTTCAATTTTGACGGATATTGAGCAAACAACAATTAACCGGCGACTGGTTGGTGGGGTACTGGCTAGTGATTAATTGAGGATTAAGCGACGCCTAGACCGGATATTTTACAACCATAACGGTATTGAGCATGTCAAAGTATCAAACATGAAATCAAAAAAGAGTGAGTTAAGAAAAAAAAAGGGGAATACGTGAAAATTGTTGAAAATGTAGTGATATTAGAAGTTGTGTTGCTTTTTAGCCATATAGTTTTCTTAAACATGAATGAAAATTGTTGTAATATTCGATTCAATTCGTATTTGAAACTCGAATCGAATCGAATATGGACCGATTACGAATAAATTCGATTTGATTCAAGTTCACCTATGTTAAAAGTTTCGAAAACCAAAATCATAATTGTAAAGCATACAAATATTAGTTTAAAGTTGCTACAATAACATGCGAATAGTAAGTTAAAAATTAAAATACAAATAGTATGGGATAAAAAATAATAATATGTGCTATAGGGTTTAAATATTTTGTAATGAACATTTATTATTTATGGATTTGACCCAAACAAAAAATTATATATATGTGTATGTATATATAATATATATATATGTATACACACATAATATATATATATATATATATATATATATATATATATATATAATTTTGAATTCAAATTTCAAATCGAATAATAAATCATAAATTCGAATTCAATTCGTATTGGATTACCATACTCGAATACGAATCGAATTCGAATTTTTTTTAAACGAATTCGAATATTAATAATCGAATTCGTACATCTGTAACAGTCACAATGGTATTATTGAAACTTGCTTGAATATGAATAACCCCCTTTAGTATTTTACGCATACTCTTACGTGAACTAGTACGTTCACGTGAAATCTTTTTCTGTATAGCTTTTGCCATATTTTATCATCTCATAAATTTGAGCAGGGACATATGGATACATCCATTTCATGTAAAAAAAGACCCCCCATCTTATTTGTATATTGGGTCTTTAACCAGTCTTATTATCCTTGTCTTTGTTTATGTCTTGGGTTGGAACACATTACTATAATTCGTCCTCGACGACGGATTAGTCGACATTTTTCACAAATTTTACGAACAGAAGCTCTTATTTTCATATTTGTCACTCCTTACTTTAATTTTGAATCCATTTCTTTGAAAAAAATAAGTTTCTTGAAATTTTCGATTTCAATTCGTGGAAATTCAAAACGAATTTCGAGTGTTTCGAATTCGAATTAAATTATGAACACCACTAGCTGGAGGGGTTTATGAATATGGTAACGGATGAGGAGTTTTGAAGAAATAATAATCGGTTTCTAATACTCCATTATTGTGAATATTAGAATTTGTTTTTGATTTATTAAATTACAATGAAATTATAAGCTTGAAAGTTACTTATAGAAAGTTGTGCGATTATATGAACCGATATATAATTGCATTTTAAGATTGCGAGATCTAGTAGATGTCAACACTAAACGCAAATATATCGAAAGAAAACAACTTGATTCAGTATATGTCGCCATCCTAAGAAAAACTAAGCACACGCCTTTATTTAGCTTTACATTTATAAATAGAATTCTTTTCTTCTTTAATAAAATACTAGGTTAGATCCCGTGTTACACACGGACGGAAAATATATAAAACTTTATCATCATCATCATCGTACTCAGTAAATCCCACCAATATATATATATATATACACGTGTGTGTGTGAGTGTGTGCGGATTGAGATCGTGTGAGAACAATTTGGAAATTGAGAACTTTAAAAACCATTTTGAACTACCAAAAACCTTTAAAAAAAATAAAAAAAATTATAAAACCAAAACAAATGCGAAAATAATTAAATTAAAAAAACCAAAATAATTTTCAGAGATGACCATGGATTATATATACTAATACAAGAGATTTTTAGACATGTCATTATAATTGCATACACGTAGTTCATTCTTCAACCCCAAGTAATTTGGGCGCACCATTGAAAGATAATTTAGAACACCATAAACGCACTCTTATAAACATATCCGCAGTTATAATCACGTACGGTGTATCAACTTTTGTTATAAAAGTAGAACAATGATATGGAACTTAACTAAAAATAATGAAAAATGTGGATTTTCTTTTATATAATTTTATAAAAAAAATATCATTTGGGTCAACGTCTCAAGACTTGTTAGAATGAGGATCACATGTTATTATGAAATTTTCCTATATCATATTCTAATACAGTAACGACTTTTGGCCACTAACATAAACAAAGCAATCTCTATTACCTATACTGTAACACGTTTATTATTGGTCAAATATTCCTATAAATAACAAACAATTAACCAAGAGACACCAATACCAGGCTAATTAAGATGGTACTCGCCAACGATCAACAAAAACACTTGGTCCTGGTACACGGTGCATGCCATGGCATGGAGCCTGGTGCTGGTTCAAGCTCAAACCCCTTCTGGAAGCCTCCGCGTATCCGCCTTTGATCTTGCGGCCTCTGGAACCAACACCAAAGAAATACAACAGGTGGCTACACTTTCTGACTACACACGGCCATTGCTAGACTTCATGGCCACCCTTCCGCCCGAGGAGAAGGTTGTGTTGGTCAGTCATAGCCTCGGTGGCATGAACATAGCCCTCGCCATGGAAAAGTTCCCGGAAAAAGTCTCTGTCGCCGTCTTTCTTACCGCCTTCATGCCGGATTCCGCTCATAAGCCTTCTTATGTTTTGGACCAGGTAATTATTATTAATCATTAAGTTTCTTGTCAATTAGCTGTACATTTTGTTTCAACATTAATCAATTATTTCAAATTACTTTTCTTATCAAATTTATTAGCTATAAATTTTGTTTCATTGGGGCTATGTAACCCCTCCCTGATGCCCGGAAATTACCAGATGGAATCTGTAAATCCTCACTCTCTGACGGGTTTGAATCCAGGATTAAAGCTCTGTTTTCGTCCCTTTATATGTCCGTCAAACTGGCCCGAACAGGAATGATCAAACATGCGCCTCAAGTAGGGATTGCGGGCCTCTCCATTACTTAATCAATACTTTTCTTTTTGGAGTTATTTCAAAATTTATTACATATAACTTTTGTTACAAAACTAATTAATTGTTTCAGAAATAATTAATAATTACTTTTCTTATCAAAATTGTTTTAAAATTTATTAGCTGTAAATTTTGTTTAAAAATTAATTAATCATTACTTTTCTTTTCTGAATTATTTAAAAATTTATTAGCTGCAACTTTCTTATAAAATATTATTAATTATTTTAAAATTAATTAATCGTATTTTTTTCTTTAACAACAAAATTTTCCATTTAAAATCTTTCAATCGTCCTTTCTAATGTGGTACAGGGATAGAAAGCTTGAGTTTCTCAATGGAGACCCAAGTTCAATCCTCACTTACAACATGTTGTGGGACATGGGTGGCTAATTGAAGAAAGATTGAGATCTTTTTGATCTCAAGTTCGATCCTGAGGGTGCCCGGGTTTTACCACCAGTGAGTCTTTAGGCGGGTGCGTTTCTCCGGAACTGGAGATAACTGTGAGGCTCTTAAGGGCTCCCTAAGGCCGGGTTGGGCCAGTTGACGATGGCCTTTTGCCACTGGGTCACCCGTACAGAGTACCTAGACATTCTATGTTTGTTGGTCGTTCAATATATATATATATATATATATATATATATCTTTAAAACCTTGCATTAGCAAGAATTTGAACCCATCACTTTACATTTGTAAGGAGTGACACAATATCATTCGACCAATATTTCAAAATTTCTTATCAATCTAAATATAATATTTTTCTCTTGATTTTGAAGTATAATGAAATCACTCCGGCAAAAGCATGGGTGGACACACAATTCTTGCCATACAACGCTGATACTGAGTCTGAAATATCGATGTTTTTCGGCCCTGAGTTTCTATCCTCCAAGCTCTATCAACTTTGCTCCGATGAGGTTATCATCGTCATCATTATTTACATGAAACCACAAGAACAAATGTAAATTAATTGTATGTATAAATTGGCCATACTAATTATACTATATAAATGCAGGATCGTGAATTAGGGAAAACATTGATCAGACCTTCTTCACTATTTATTAAAGATCTAAATAACGCAAACCAATTTACAAAAGAAGGGTTTGGTACTGTAAGACGAGCATATGTCTTTTGCGATGAAGATAACGGCATCAAGAAGGACTTTCAACAATGGATGATCGATAATAATCCACCTGATGTGGTGAAAGAATTGAAACATGTTGATCATATGCCGATGTTATCTGACCCGAAGCAACTCAGTCTTTGCCTCCTTGATATTGTCGATCATTATCCTTCTAGTCAAATCAGTGAGTCAAAGCAACTAAGTGCTGTGGTTTCCTGACTTTCTACTTCCGATATGATTATCAATTGGCCTTTAATGATTATGATTTTATTTGCTTCTTTAGTTTATCTTTCATGTGATTTTCGGAACTTCATTGTGCATCTAATAATTTGTCGTTTTAAATATATTTTATGAATATTTTCATGCTTTATTAAATAGTATTGCACTTAATTATGTAGTGGTGAGCTGCTGTACTATAATAGTTTATCGTACATTAATGTGCGCTACTGTATTAGGCATGGTTTCCAATTTCACATGGTGAAAAATTGTAGATAACCTGAATCTAAATTCACTCTCAATTTAGCAATTACAATCAATTAATTCATCGAGCATGATACAAATCGGAAGAACATATGTGAGTAATCGAGCATATGTGACTGACCATTTATTCCAAAATTACTTTTTTTATGAAACAAAATTGTTCATCGTTAACAAATAACCTAAATCAACTAATTCATCCATCGTTTAATTTCGTGATATTATTCATCGAAATCCAATGGTCTAGTACCTGATCCCAATTCCTAACGAACAAAGCTATTAATTTATTGGATACATTTCACACCCCTGCCATAACGCTACCAGAAGGTAACAAATGTGATCTTCAAGTTTATTATTTTCTTATATGATTGTATTATAAATTATTATTTTTATAGCTTACGTGTATGGAAGATAATGTTAAATTATTTGGTATTGTTCTAGGAACCGAACAACACATTTGTTTGGTTCTCTTACATAACTTAATTTCAGTATCCCGAGACCTTTCCCTCTCTTAATTTCAAGTATAGTATTATGTCAATCTAATGAACTGAAATGGTCATATAAAGTATGTTGACTATGTTCATGTGTGTTTAAGCTTTTCCAAGGTTTTAATTAATTGCAAATTAGTTTTTGTTTATGGATATGTTGGACATTTTTCATGGTTCGAATTTTGTTTTGTGTTGTTCGCTGATGGGTTTTACTTTGTGGTTCGTGTAAAGGGTTTCAATATTTGTTTCTAAAGAAAATTTTGGATTATTTGAGTTTAATCAAACCATATATCTGCAAGTACATGTTATGTAAATGATATAATGCTAAATATATATAATTCCTGTACATAGTTTGTTTAATATTTTATTAGTTTTTGTTCGGTTTTTATTAGAATTTGTATATTACTAACCATTTGAATAATGTAGGTTCCGGAGGTTGATCGTGGTTAAAAAGAGCGAAAAACAAGCTAAAACGGAGAACCGGAGGATCAGGAAACGAACTGGACCAACCAGGATTGAACCGGAACGGACCGGACCGATCAGCTCCCACCCCCTAGCACGCCGCACCGCGCGATGAGGGGGTGCAATCCTTGTCACGTGACGCGAGGAGCCCAGTTTCGCATAATGTTCTCTCGTTTTAACCAGTTTTGGGTCCAGAAAACATATATAAGCACCCCTAAACTTAACCCTAAGGAGAACCTACGAACACCAGCCGATTTGGACAAATTTTGGAGGCTCGAAATCATTCGGTGATGTGCTCCTCGAAATCAAGAACGAAGACTACGGGTTTTATCACCTATTTTCTTCCGTTTACATTATTTTTCACCGTGGATTCCTTTATGATTGGTTTGCTTGATTTTACAATGCTTGGCTAGAAATTATAGACTATCTAGGTGTGATGAACCTTTGTTGAAGTTTGATTTTGACTTGGGATTTATTTGATGTTATGGTTTTATGAACTAGTAAAAGGTTTAATTATATTAAGTTGATGCATATGAATACTTAGGTTTAATTATGTGGATTCAAAGTTTACGGTCAAATTTGAATGTTTTTTGTTTTACAATGTGTTATAAAACATTGAATACAGATGGCTGTTATTGAAATAGTTCTTTGTATGTTTTAGCTTTTTTGTAAAAACAAAATGAAAAATAAATAAGAAAAAAGGCAATTTGGTTAAGAGGATCAACTAGTGTGGTTTCTTCTACACATGGTTTGTTTCTTAGAAATTCTTACTATATTTATGTTATTATGGTAGAACTTTGTGAGGCTTCAGTTTTTGTTCTATGATAGTTGGATATCATGTAATTCTTTATTCGATTATATGTTAGATTTATAAATTTAATCCAACGATCTTGTAATACTTCTTTGATCATATGTTTTTTTAATCAAAATGTTTTTTTTTGAGTTGTTAACTTTCAAGAGTTATGTTGAGTTGTGGATTTAAAGTTTCTTTGGAAAGTTGATATTACAGTGTGGTACTTCATATTTGTTTACAAAAGAATTATTGATTAAACATAGTGTCATGTGTAATTCTTTGATTATGTTTGGATATCAAATTGAGGGGTGTTAAAAGTAACCTGTCTTTATCAATTTTATATGTAAAATATGTCGGCTGGTTGTTTAATGATCTTTTATGTTTATTTGCATATGTTTTGGGCTTGTCATCGGGGGGTTGTTGTGCTTGAAGTATTATTGGGCTGGAAGTTGATGATGCTGGATGTAGGGATGTGTTTTTTAACCTTACCCGAATAACGAACCCGAACCGAAGTGACCCGAGACCCGAATAACCCGACCCAAATTCACCCGAACCGATTAAACTCCTTACCCGAACCCAAGATAAAATATTCGGGTCGGTATTTGGGTTGAAATACCCAAATTCGGGTTGACCCGAATAACCCGAAGTATAATACATCGATTCGAAGCATGTATCCCTATTTTTATATGGTAGTTTAGCGGTGAAGTAACACGGTGACCTTATGTATTCTTGTTCGGCTATTCTCAAGACTTCAATGCTTATTGGTTTAAATACTATACTATTTAAGTTTTTGAATTGAAGATACATTCTCAACATGTTTTTATGGTAATTAATACATTGGGATGCGATAGATCCAAGTATTCATATATGGGGTGCTTTGAAGTAATGTAAGGATTCTCATATGGGGTCTAAACCACACACAGGTCCATGTGCGGCATGTGACGTACATTTGGTTTGCATTATTAATCATACTGAATTATCTTGTATTATTTAGGTGACCAATGATACATACAAATTAGCATTGAAAATATTATAATGAGTTTTTGTTAAGCTGGTTTTGAAAGTTACTTTTATACTTAATTTTGTAGTTTAAGTATTGCTTTAAGCATTTACATGATTGTATGACTTTGAGAGATTGAGTAAAATTGTTCATTTGAAATCCTAATTGCTAAGGTCAATATGAAATGGGGGTACTCCATAACATTCTAACCCGACTTAAAGATATTCAGGTTTTAGGTTGTCGTGTCTTGTATATTTAATAAATTGGTCATGTTAGGTTTAACCTACTTTGTTTCCGTTTAACTAGGCTGATTACTGATTACAATTTGAAGTATAATGACATGACATGACATCAGGATGGCATAAACATCTCCTAGCTTATGTTAAAACTAAAATAGAAAAAAAACAAGAATAACACAAAGACAAGCCAGTTGCACAACCTATATTCATATTGCATATAATTAAAAGGATGTTGTCAAATTTACATTAAACAACTGCATAAGACAAAGAAACAGACGACTTCAAACCTCTTTTGAAGTTGAAAGAAAAAAACACAAAAACAAAAGCATAAAAACACAAATCTGATCTCTCTTTATACCCTGTTGAGCAGTATATATAACTTCTTGTATACTCACTCCATTGCATAATGCCACTCTCTTTCCATATGACAAAAATAAGACCTAATGAAAGAGGAGGTGAAAGAGGATGAACACTCTTGTAATAATATTAAACTCTCTTCACTCCTTTCTTCCTCTATTCTTCACACCTTATTTCAAACATCCAAAAAACAAACCACCTAATTACAACCACTTCCCTTCACTAGCTTTAACCCTTTTGTATAGTTTCATAATTCCCACAAACCGCGCATAAAACTTGTTTGAACGACTATATTATTGGTCTCTTTTAACTTAATCTTGAACTTTAGACCAATGTGTAGGTGGAAACTGACACGTCAGCAAAAGGTGCGCTATGGATATACACAAACTCTATGCTTTTGCCGGCTGGCAACGAGTTGACCCATTTTGGGAACCCGTAGGAACCGCTTGGGGTCTTGGTGAGACCCCAAAGTGAACCGTAGAGCTTAGAAACGGTTAGATTGAAGTTCTTGATGGTCTTGCCTGATTTGTTGGTAACTATTACTGAATATCTGTAGTATGTTTTTCCATTCGATACCCATGATGTAGTTGCCTTTTGATTGATATCAACAGGAGCTAAAGAAAGATAAAGGTAACAAATTTATAAAATATTTGAACAAGAAAAACATGATATTAGTTAGGGTTGAATTCGTACCTGTAGACGTGGATACTGGCTTTGGCTTTGGTTGAACAGCAATAGGTTTATGAAGAGGTACCTCAACTGAAAAACAGCACGCAAAATTTATATAAAGATTGAAAACCAATGGATTTAGATGGCATTTCAACAAACAAATATGTGACAAAATTTACCGGGTAGGAGTTGGTTATTGGCAGCACGACCACCACTTAACCTAGCCAAGATTCCAAGAAGGGGTGCATTGTTATAAGTAGCAGGCTCGGTCTGCTCATAGTTATCTCTTTGATCAGCAAAGTTATCATATGCATCAGGACCACCGACAATGGCACCAGTTAGCAGGTTTGGGTCACTTGCTTTTCGGTTAAACCATGTTGCATAACCGCCTCTGCAGCTAACAAACGACGGGTCAACCTTAATTGACACAATTGAGGACCCACGGTGGTGAACTTGTTGCGGGTAGTGGTTTCCGTATCCAACCATGTAGCTTGTTGCCCTTGGGTTGTCTCCAAGAATGTAGTCCACCTAAATGTTTTCAATCTTGTGTTATATAAAGACTCTAAAAACTTTCAATCTTTATTGCATACAAAGATTCTAAATTGTTATATGAAGATTCTAAAAAAAAAAAAAATCTTTATTCTGGTACAAAGATTCAAAATATTTTCCAACAATTGTTTTGTAAAGATTCAAAAATTTTCAATCTTCATTGAACTGTGTGTTTATTTAATAAGTGAACGAAAATGAACAAAGAATATTGTTCAATTAGCTTAACGAGGAACACCAACATTATTATTACCTGTGACTTGGCAAATGCTAGAAGCTCCGAGGGGGCAACGCTGCCCGAAGCACACTGCAGGTCTTTCCGGGCAGATGTTAAGTGGTCGGAATAGACGGTAAGGAGGAAAGACGCACTTGTGACAAACTGTAAATTGTTCCACCGTTGTCGGAATATTAAACCACCGGGAGTTCTTTGAACGTTGTGGTTAGCCTTCCCCATGCACGAACACATGAACATCTCTGCCTTTTCCTGGTACTTTCCGAAAACTGGTGCGTGATCACCAGCTTTCCCTCCCAATAGAAGCTGCACACAATTTTTAACAAACGGTTATGAGATATATGCTCAAAATGATGAAACCGATATAATCGATCGGTAAGCAAATTAGCAAAATAATCAAACCAAACTCAAAACCGACGATTTGATTTTATATTTCCACAAAAACCAAATTTACGGTTGGGTATCGGTTTTGAACGTACCGAAAACGGGAATAACCGAACCGAACCAACTTTAATTTTTATTATTTAATTAATAGATTTTAAAATTTTATTTTTGAATGTTTATAATTTATAGAAAAACAAATAAATTGTGTAGTCCAAAATCTTTAGAGCTAAATAGGCCAAAATTTATTATTTTGGATCACTTTTCAGAATTTCAGTCTAAAATTTTCTAATCCCATTACTAATGATAACACTCAAAAAAACCGAAACCAAGCCGTTTGAAAACTGAAAACACTGAAATCGAACATTTTTCATAAATCCAAAACTGAGTTTTTGGTTTTTGATTCGTTTTGGACCCAAAATCGACTCGAAACAACTCTTGTCCAATACGTTTTATAAAAGTTATCAGTTTTGACACCGACTCAAATTGACCCAAACACATTTCAATCAATTACACCGCATATTCCAGGGTAAAAACTTGTTGTAATAACATATTACCATCGCGGCGAAGGTCTGAACTCCGGCATACTTAACGTCCCAACCAAACTCCGTCATTGCCCACCCGGTCCCTCCAAGGGCATCACCATTTTCCCCCAAGTAATCAAGATAATATTGCTCGTTAGTTGCCTTGTATAACCAAGCAGCAGCCCAAAGCAATTCATCCTTTTAACAAAAATAATATTTAAAATATATATTAATAATTAAACAAATGGCATTTAAGTAAATAAGTGAGTTTGGGTTAAAATCACGTACGGCGTATCCACTGACAGATCTATAGTATTTCTGTGCCACGGAGATGCTGCTGCCGTATTTACCTCGGTATTTGTCGGCAAAGTCGAAGAGCTGAACAGAACAAGTTTGTTTGTACATGAGTTGTTAAAACTGTAAAGTGACACGTGTAAGGGTAAGTTAAAAAGTGAGGTGGAGTGTGCATTAGTGGTGAGTACGGTACAACACACCGACAGTGAATGGTATCAACTATCACGTGGCAAGCGGTGTTCAACTGTTATTTTAGTACCGTGAGCGTCACATTGTCCGTGATAGAGTTCCATGATCCCCACTTGTCACTTTGTAAGACTATCTTTATTGATGGTTTTTGTTTGGTTCAAACTAACCTAAAAACCAACTAGACAATTGGAGTATTGGTTTAAATAAAAAACCAAGGCTTGAGGTTTGGTTTTTCAAACCATCAAAATCCATCTGATGTGGGTCTCAAGCATCACATCTTACACCCTACACACACATAAATATATATATATATATATATATATATATATACCCATATTTATTTTTATAAAATATATTAAAAATACCTATATAAATATTTTTTATATTTATTTCAAATTTTTTTATTTTTTTTGTTTTTTTTATTTTTTACGTAACAGTTTGTTTAACGAATAAATTTTTTACTCCATTTTTATTATATTGCTATTTAGTTAAATATAAATTATAAAAATTAAGGATTTTATAGTATTGTGAAATTCTTATTTAAAATAAATATAAATGATAGTCTAATATAAAAGAAAGTGATGATGTAGAAATGTAAAGATAGTTTGAGAAGGTGTATTGTTGGAGTAAAAAAGTGGTTTTTAAGAAAGCTAATATGACAGTGATGTGGCTGGTTTGAACAAGAAACCGTTGGAGATGGTCTAAGTAAAACATCAAACAAATAACATATGAATATTCATTTTTAATTTCATTTTTTGAGGTTTTCTTAATTGTTTATTTAGAAAGATGTAATTATTAAACAAAACAAATTGGTTTTAGTTATTAAATATCGAAATTAGCCACGTGACAAAAACTCCATCAATTAGAATTTTAAAGGATTATATATGGAATATTATATTTATATACATGGTAATTATTTATTTATTCACCCACCCATGTGTTAATTAAAATACATAAATGGAATCAAATTTATTACAATTCTTTATTATTATTTATGTAATATTAATTGTGATTGTAACTAGTTGTACAAACGGACACATCCCATGTGAACCTCTATAATTCATAACCGATTCGAAGTGTGAATAAGCAAGTTACTACAATGTGTAGACAACTTGTACATTTATTTAAAGTAATTTATAAAATCAAGTAATTTATGCGTCTTCAAAATTATTTATACATTATTAAACCTTTTAAAAATATAATATTACCTGTTTATTGTTTCTTTCTTTTCTCAAGGATATGTTTTAATGTTTTCTAATAATTTAACCTTCCTAAAATGTTTTAATATATAAAATAATTAAAATTTTATTTTCATAAAAAAATTAATACTTTTAGTGTGGACTAGCTAAAAATATATTTTATTCTGCTGACTTTGATTTTCTGGCATAATTAAAAGACAATGCAACAAGTGGTTGCACCTTTTGCTTAATGACTTGTACTCTTGCAACCACAAGTGGCAAGAGAATGAAACAAAGAAAAGGACAGTAGTAGCCCAACTGACCTGGTGAGCATGTGTTAGAAGCTCCCTTGAATACGCAGGGTTCGACCGGTGAAAAACAATCGAAGCCGCGGCCATTGCGGCCGCGGTTTCTCCAGCAAGGTCAGATCCAGGATTATTCACGTCAACTCTATAAGCACTTCGTGACATCGTCATATACTCCGGCCTTTGCCAACAATAATGATCCGTGTTACCATCTCCAACCTAAAGCAACCAAAAAAACATCAAATTGGATAAAAAGTCACAATTGAATAAAATTATGGCAACAATGAATAATTAATTAATTACTTCTCCGTATAACACACGAGGTTCAGGATGAGCTTTGATGAGGTAATCAGTCCCCCATTTAACCGCATCCATGGCGTGACCGAGCTCGCCACTAGTCGCCATTTGCGAACCGTACTTCAGAATACTCCATGACATCATTGTCACCGTGAAGGCCATTGGAAGACCAAACTTCACATTATCCCCTGCATCATAATATCCTCCAACCAAATCCACCTTCACAACCAAATTCCCCAGATTAATTTACACAGTTAGATTATGTATATGCGTAATGTCATTTAGGTTAAAGTTTGTTACACTAGCTAAATTATGTATATAAAAGTGTAGCGCAGCCTGTTGTCTGTTTGCCGTAAAATAAAATATTTAAGTCTTGTTACATACCCCGCTGGCTTTGCCATCGAGTAGACCGGAGTTTCCGCGCCAATGAACTCGTTGATTATCGGGAAGGTAACCGGATCTTTGCGCTTCGAAGAAGAGGATGCTTTTGGAGAGGGCTTGACCGTAGTCGTGTCCGCCGGCTAAAGCTAAAGGTACCATTGCTAGAAGCATGAACATAGTGGTTACTCTGGTGAGTGTTGCCATTGTTGAATTGGCAATGTTGGTTTGGTTTATCAATTTAATTGTGTGATAAACCAGTTTTGAATTTGGAAGGGGGGTTCAGAGAGAGATGATGGTGAAGAGAGATGAGCATAAGAGGAGTATATATGGAGGAGAAGGTGTTAATGTGACACTAGTATGACTTTTTACCAATGTTATTGTAGATTTGTAACGGGTGCTTGTATGAGGGGTGTTTATTGGTTTAACGGTTTAAAAGACGGTGCAGCTTGTTGCCTGCTTGCCTTCTGTTTCGATGTAATCCAATACATTTTTGTACTTTTATTCACATAATTAATAATAAAACAAAGACGGTATGGGATTATCAACAAATTAAAAAAATTATTATTACTTGATTAAAAGTAGTTCGAAAAAAAAGAAAGATTTAAAACAAAAAGATTAATAAAAAGTGTACATGTGATTTTACTAACCGAAAAGAATTAAAAAAAAAACGTTACAAAATGCGAACCTATTCAGTAGAAAAGTAGTTGTTTAAGAGTGTTGAACCGAACCAAAGATTCGATTTCTGATCTGGTCTAGTAAATTAAAGCATTGTTTTTGTACCTAACTTGAATAGTAATGATGTTCTCTTTTTCTTTTTAACAAGGTTCTTACCCGCGCGTTGCTACATGCGGTTGTTATGGTTTGATTTTACGGTGTCTACGACGGGCAGAATGAATGTTATTGCAGCCAAACCAACTTGTTACACGCCGTGGCCCAAACTTATAGTTTGCTACTTTGCTTTAAGTATTTTAAAAAAATTTCTTTATAATCTTACAAAATAGTCGTAACGCTGGAGTAACATTTTAAGTTAGAAAACAAATAAATTATCTAATACTATCTATACAATTTTACACCAAGAAACTCACCTTCAGATTTCACAAAAATTAGATCATGTAAATTAACTGCGTACAATCCAGAATTAGTTTTGTGCTATAGAAAGGATCAACAGCTGATCTTTGTGACTCTGCATGTAAACAAAATCCACTTAACAGAGGATACTAAGAATACTTACCTAATAACTTGGACTATATCATCAAAAATGAGTGGTTGAAAATTGATGATTTCATGAATAATAAGTCTAGTAAGAGGAGTAATTTTTGGTTTTTGATATATATATAATAGTTAAAACGATTTCAATTTGTTTACTTTACTTCTACTAGTTAACCAATTTCAAAGTTTTTCTTATTGTTTTAGGAATATTAGAGTAATATCAAATTTTTAAAACTTAGGATCGACTTTCATAATTAGGTTGTTTTTTTTATCAAAATTGATGACATGACATTTTATTGTGAGACTTTATTTTGAAAATTCTTAAAATAGCTTATTTTTAGAGAAACGCAAAATAATCTTTTTCTTTTTTTCCTGAAAACTTCCCAACGCAACCCTTAAAATCTGTCGGTGGAGACAGATTTGGTTTGAGATATTATAGAGAAAATGAAGTTTCAAAAATGCCCCCCCCCCTATTTTGAGTTGAAATTGTACGTTTGAAAATAGTCGGAGGAGACAAAATTGTGTTGAATATGGTCGGAGGAGACAAAGTGGAGTTGAAAATGGTCGGAGGAGACGAAGTTGACTTGAAAATGATTGGAGAAGACGAAGTTGAGTTGTCTGAGGAGACGGTTTTGGTTCAAAAAGACACTTATTTAAATTTCCAATACATATTTGAAATTGTACAAAGGAGACCAAGGTTGAAAATGATCGGAGAAGACGGAATTAAGTTGAAAACGTAAGTGATATTTTGGGTTTTTCTCTCCTTAAAAGAACCATTTTAAGAATTTCCCTTATTATTGTTATTATTATCATTATATATAACACACCTAATTTACGCTAGTTTGTTTAAATTCACACTTACAGAAAATATTGTATGTTCAAGTCTCAAAGAAAACAAGAATTAAAAAAGAAATTAATAGTTAAAATAAGCTTAAAGAGACAGAGCATAATGTGGATATTCAGTGTTGTAAAAACTGCTAGTCGCTAGTCGGACGATGGGATGGTGACTAGTTATCAATCAGGAATAATCGAGATTAATCAGGATTAATCGAGATTAATCGAATCAGACTTTAATTTAATATTTTGCAGTTTTATATATACACGCACATATTTTTATACATAATTTTCAGTTTTATACATAGGCAAACACATTTTATCTAGAATCTCGTTGGAAATTGCTGGTTTTTGCTGGAATCTCACAGGAAACCGCTTATTTTGGTTAGAATATCGTTGAAAACCGCCGATTTTGGCCAGAACCTCGGTAGAAAAAGCCGATTAATTCCAATTAATGCTGATTGTGGCTGGATTTGATCATTGATTGAATAATTGGCTGATTAGCCCAAAATTAATTAGCAAAGTGGGGACTAGCGATTAATCAGGGATTAATCGACGCCTAATTGGGATTTTTGCAACACTGCATATATTTAATAAATTTTTTCTCTAAATTCTCACTTAGAAAAAATCTTATATGTTTAAAGCAATCCTTTTTTTAAAACGACTATTTGGATCATTGATGGGTCACTAACTTACCCGATCATCTCCATTCATCTTTAGGAGGAAACCCACCGCATGTGAAAAACTTAATGATCTAATACGAAACCCCCTATTTTATTTATTTATTTTCTTTTTTGTCTTTTGTTATATGCGAGAGTTAAACCCAAAAACCTTTTCATTTTTAATATAAATTCTTTGTATGCCTTATGTCAACCAATTGGCCAATATCATTGACATATCTTCAAAATAATCATCTACGGTTATTCAATTTTACTAAAGTCATTTAAAATGATTTTAATGGTGAGTCTACAAAAGGATTTGATATTAAATTTTGGTTGGTTATTTATTAATTACGGGAACTAATTTTAGTAAGTTTCAACGGTTATAATGAGCAACTAAACAGTAAAAAGATGCAAATTATTGAATCAATAAATGGTAGCTGTTTTGAATAATTTTATTTTTTTGTTTATTGGAAGATATGAAGCGGTGAGAGAGAAGAGAAAGAGACAGAACATAACTACACAAGCATTTGGGTTTTGCTTGGTTTCATTTCCTGCGAACGATATGTGTCCGATTGTCCGAATATAATTTTATTTTATAATAGAACTAGATTTTATCCCCTTCGTATAAAGTTGTTTTACATTTTTCGTTTTTTAATATTTATTTTTTGTATTTTAAATTTCTTTATTTTAAGAAAGTTAATATATACTTAGGCCATGTTTGGGATTCCTATATGCACCTCCTGTTGACTTATATAAGTTGTTTTTGATAAGTTAGTCCCTCCAAACTTATCAAAACATCCTTTTCCATTCTTTAAAAACTTAAAAAAGTCACATTACCAAACACCTTTTTAAATTATAAAAGTTAATAAGTTATAAGAAGGAAAAAAATAAGGAATCCCAAACACCCCATTAGGGTTTGATGTTGAAAGAGTTTAACAAATAAATTATATGTTTAACCCATTTAAAAGCTATCTGAATTTGATGGCCCATGACCCGCTTATTTTTTCTAACTATAAAATTGTTTCTTAATTATAAATAATATCTTTTTTTTTAAACTGGATATTAATATTTAGTATATCCCTATTTTATAGGATTTTCACATCAAATATTTGGTAAGATTAATTTTTTAATTTAATAAGGTGTTATAACCCATTTAAGAGATATCTGGGTTTGGTGAGACCCATACCCCTGAATTCAGATCAAATGCAAAAGAAGCCTCCATTTACAAATAAAGCAATCTGGTGGCTTAAGAGAATTTAGGGAGTAACCAGAGAGTTTTTAAAGGCTTTCGTTTATATATATTATAGATTTATTTATTTAATTGTAACAGCGAAAAATCCGGGAAAAATAAGTTAATATGAAAAAAAAAGTTTTAAATAGTATTTATTACTTTTATAATTGTATTTCCAAAAACATATCAGCTATATTATTACGTTGAGTTTGCATTTAGTTATTTTATCTAATGCTATCTTCACCATAACCGGCGGAGTGATGACAATAGAATTAGGGGTGTGTAAACAGGCCAGACCTACGAGATCCAATCCAGACCCTTTTAATTGTACTTTCAATTCCAGGACTTGGAAACCGACCTTTGTAAATAATCAGATTTGTTCAATTCAGAATCGTGAGCTTCACGAGTATTACCCGGTGTACGTAAAGAGAAAACGTTCACATTCCTGGTATTCATAAAACTCGGGAATCGACCCTATTGTATATAACCGGGTTAGGCCGAATCAGGTCTCACGAATCTTACATGATTTATGTTCACCCCAGAGAGAATAATGAACAAGAAGATGAAATATGCTTTAGGATTGAACTCTTTATAATAAGCCACTATATGTGTAAAATTTCTAAATATTAAGGCATATGTATGTTCGAATATTGTTAAGTGTGTACATCTCATGTGCAATTCATAAGTCCTAATTGATGTCAGACACTCATCGACATGCATTATTCTGACTTCTGAGTTATGATGCACACCTCTACGTATTGTATATCTTGGATATTAAATTATAGTGTCTCATCTCACTATATATCCAGGAGTAGATTTTTAAATAGAGATAGATTCATTAGATCTTGGTTCGATGGGCTCTAGTACATACATTTAACATGACAGGCAAACTTTCGTATAATCGTGATATATTTTTCATTATTCCATATTCTTTGAAATTTCATTAATGTTTTTTTTCCGATTTCATGATCCTGTCACAATGTCGCATTCATATATTTTTCCAAAAATATTTTTCTAGTTGATGATCGCTTATTGACTAGTCCTCATGTAAATTTTTGACTTGATACTCGCATTCGATATTTCGACCACCAAGACTCCAAATGAGATTCGGGTTAATCGGTTTCGAGTTTATTTAAGTTGGGTTAATCGGTATTTGGGTTTGTAAGTACAAACTGCAATGAATAATTTACAATATGATCTTTCAAATTGTATTAATCAAACCAAACATTTTTAGTCGTTCTAACAACCAACATACTTTCCAACACAATAACTAATTATTTAAGACTTTTCTACACACACAAATATCATATTCAAGATAAAAACAAAATATTTGAGAGGAAAACTAGACTTTATAGCATAAATGAAGCAGTATATTGACTTCAAATTATAGGACTAAAATTATTACCATTTTCTTTTATCTTAGATATGTAAAAGTTAAGATCTTGGTATTGATTTCCAACAAGGTTACATATATGACTAAGAGACCCATTAACTGGTTACGTATGCACCTAAGGGCTAAGACTGAAAGTTTGATAAAATCGGAGGACTAATTACTAATTAATTATTTGGAATGATTAAAAAAAAGGGTGAAGAAAATGGATATCTTGGTGAGAGTGGGTCCGTATTTCACATGGAAAGGGGTAAACAAAAAGAGTGTTAAAAGTGCACAATCCTATTCATTTTTCAACTTACGCTTTTATTAAAGTTGAAACCACATACACAATTTCCCATTTCGCTACAACTTATTATCCTACCTTTTTTTTATAATACAATGGCTGCATATATATACATAATACATCACCCCAAGTTTACATTTCAATACGTGGCCCACGTTATAGAGCATGTATCCTTTTATAACTTTCGCAAATCAATGTCACGTCATATTAGTCAGATTTTGCAAAGTTACATGACTCATATAAGTATATAACCCTAAATATCTTGAGTGACTTTATTTAAAAGTGTATCCATTTGCTCACTGACATCCATCGTATACGTATAATGAGCAAATGGTACCAGGTACGCTTGACACTAATTTAATACCAAATTTTTGTGGTTTCGGGATCGGTACGATATTGTTATTTTACAGATTTTTTTTTGTCTTTGGTACGGTTACCGTACCGAGCATACCGATATCCATTTTTGAAGATTTTCGGTATCCGTATTTTCGGTTCCGGTGCCAGTACCGAGCTCATCCCTAATTATACGTGTTGCATATATTGTCAATTTTGCAAGTTTATGTAAAGTTATCTGATGGTCCGTAGAAGTTATCAGTACAACTATAGATACAGGTTTTTTTGAATTAAAAAAAAAAATTATTTTATACGCAAATAATTTGATACGACATAAATTTGCGCCAATTATTTAATACGACACGAGATTTCCTTAACCATTTGATACGTCATGAGATTTCGCAAAAATATACTATATGAACTATAAGGGTCTTTCATTCCTTCATCACTACTCTCAACATCTCACTATTTTCATCACACATTATCACTTTTCATCAAAAGCTACTAAACATATCTTGAGTCTTCACGGAAACTATCTTACCGAAGATCATGAATCTTCCAGCATGATAACAAAATTTTTCACCGATCAGCTGAACAATTTGTCATAATGTTTGTCTTATTCTATTTTCGTAAATCATTGTGTAAGAGCATTAACGGTAGGTTTTATAATTTAACTAAAAATCATCATTAGTTAATGATTATTTTTATATCTCATTTTTTAAAAACCTTTTGTATCTAAAGAACACTTTTCTATATTTCTCTAAATGTTAGAGATGGGTCGTAGATAGAGAACCAAATGGGTAGGAAAGAGTTTAAAAGAGTATCGTGCGTTAATACTTTGGGTTACAACATATGGTGATAATTTTATGGTTTTGGTCGATGTACAACATATGTTGATAACCTTTTGGGCATATCATGAGTTAATTTTTTGGGTTACGCGAAACGACTTTTGTGTAATCAAACTACTAAAAATAATTCTTTTAATTTTGTAACACACATAGATTTTAACAAACTAATACCGCTCAAACAACATCGATACTGATGTTGCTATTCAATTTTTGGTTTTGATACTATTCAGGTTCAGTAGTTTCTACTTTTTGTACCGTACATTGTACCATACCGACTATATAGAATCAGTATTGGTGTCGGTATTATTGGAACTTGTGCCAGTATGCTTTTTCTATGGTTTCCGATTATAATAAGAACCAATATAGGTATTTGTTTGTATGGTTTTCAATTGATATAAAACACGTGATGATATCATTTGGGCATATCACGAGTTTATTTTCTAGTTGCGTGACAATTTTTGTGTAATCAAACCATAGAAAATAAGCTTCATAATTTTTAATGCATGCATTTTTTTATCAAATCGGTACCGCTTGAACAACATCACTATATGCACCACCATTCAGTTTTACGGTTTTTGGGTTAAATACAATTCTGTTTCATATTTTTTCGCTAACATTACCGAAACAATATCATAAACTTTTGTTACTCGGAACTGTGCATTGATAACTTTTATTAATTTGGTATGTTAAGTATATATCGAATTCTCACCACAACATGTGAAAGAATTCTTCTAGTTAACTTTACCCACATAGAAGATAACAACAAAAAATTATATACGTGACAATGGATTTTCGGTATCACATAAGAGAATGTAAACAACCTAAAAGTATGCATTTAATGATCGGAAATGGGTTCCACACGTGTCAATCATAATCAAATTAAAGGACATATACCCTACAAAGATCTCATGTGATATAGTTTACAAGTTTACTAGGCCAGACTCATATTGTCCAAAATGTCCTTGGGGACAAGTTTGGTTCCTCGCAATGTCTTAAGGTCCACTTTATATATTTGTATATAACTAAATTCTAGATATTTTTCTTCCTTCACAATTTTTCCCATGTACTTAAAAAGTTTATTTTTTTTGATACTTTGTAATTTTGTAGCCCTGGTAGTATAAAATAGTATTGAGAGAAAAGTTTAGTATGAACAAATATATATACTAGAAATACGATTAATATGTTATATGAGTATGAGTTAGCTGTTTTAAAACATCTTAAAGTTTGTTTCACGATACACATAAGAAAAAAAAATCAAAAGAACACAATATATGAGTTATGTTAAGGCCCGCACTTGTGTTAGTCTTAAGAAAACAATAAGAACTAAGAAAGACTCCCATGTATGTACTACTTTAATGCTCTCCTCCCCTTTTATATGGATAATGTTCTACACATACTACTCTTTTTCCTTCACATTTTCATTGTTGAGTATCGGTATTTCATTTATTTTAACATCGTTTGGGACAAGATTTGGTTAGTTCCGAAAATCTCACATAGCTAGTAGAATACAAACCATAAATTATTACTTGTATCAACACATGTTAAATATAAATATTTTTGTCCAAAGTTTGTGAAAGATACACTTTTACACTTGGTGCCAACTCAGTATTCACCATTTTTCTAACAAGATACATGTAAAAAGCACAAAGTGAAAATATGTAAATTGTTTTGTAATCTTTCACAAAAGAATCGGTTATCTATTCATAACTAATATCCAGAAAATATCAAATTCAAGCCTATTTCCCCTTCCCACAATCCTCGCTTTCACCTATCATTGACAACCATAGTTGTCTAGGTATCACCACAGCCCTTAGAACGTGACCATTTTCATCACTAGCCACTCCACTGGTGCCGCTCATAACTCACTACCACTTACAATCATCGCTACTAGCCACTTATGTTGATCGCCATCCCAACCACTTTTGTCAATCGTCTTTGGTCATCTTTAGCGCCCACCACATGTCATCCACCTCCGTCTTTGCTGCCCCATACCACCGACTGTCACCATTAAGCATCACTCATTGTAGCCTCCTACCACCGGCACCGTTGTCCCCACTCTTACTGATACGATCTATCACTTAGCATTTGCATTGTTACTAATTTGAGTTTTTCTCTGTGTTGAGCATGTCACAATATTTTACAATAACTGCTGCTGACCTTAAAACATCAAAGTAAATTAAAATATAAAAGAATAGCATAGTGAAATAACTTTGATCAATTTCTTTACAAGCAGAGCATGTGCAAAAGTTCCGAACACCAAGCAGATGATAAAAATTGGAACATTGTCTTCAATGATTAAGATCATCATCTCTTAATAATAATTAAACCTAGTATATGAGCTAATAAATTATTTATTAGCATTTAAACTTAAATGTTGAAAAGTTAAGTAAATCGTAAAATTGACCAAGACTAGATCTTAAAGGTACCCAATTTATCGGGTAACCAGTCATTGGGTCACTGAATTAGTAGACCATACTCGCTAAGTCGCTAAACATGAGATGATGCAATTTATTCATACAACCCCTAGCTTGGTCTTACAAAGGCGTATCGTCTTCAACCAAAAGGTTTAGGGTTCTAATCTAACTTGAGATATGGAGTAAAATAGGAGTGTGGAAAAAAATATCAGTCGTTCCAAATAAATGTATTTTATTTGTAACTTTAAGTTCTTTAAGAACTCTCACATATATTTATTTAGGTATAATAAATTTTACTCCCGAATAAAAGAATGTAATGAATATAAAACAGTTGTCATTTTGTAATGGACTAACTGCTTGAAGATCCATTTCCTAAGTTCGTACTTGAACGCTTAGGTTTGCTAGCTAGTCTTGATTTCATTAGGGACATCCTCTGCGGATAAGAAGGTGACATGCTTAGATGTGCTTGTACATCGAACGCATAATTGGTCGAGAGCCGATGTCACTCTTTGACAAGTACTCTATGCTACGATGAGACTAGTGACCCTAATCATAAGCAAAGGGATGTGGTTCACTTGGTAGTTGGTAACACAGCTAGAGGAAACATGAGTAGGAAAGTGTTTTGAGTTGATGGTGTGTTCACTAGAATTGACCATCAGAAGGGAACATCGAGAATAAACAGAAAAGGGTGTCGAATGTAGATGAAATAACAAAAGGTGGAACAACCGAGAAAGAGGACATGGCATATCATGCTAGCAAACTTAATCCGAACAAGGAATCGCGAAAATAATTTCATTTAATGTGGCATGCCCAGATATATAGGTATGAAGATCGAGTGTGAGGATCATAATACATATATCCTTGAAGAATAGGGTTGTATACCAAGAAAATGCAAGGAACATACTTCGGTAAGTTTGGTGAGAGTTTATTTGGTCTATGATATCTTCAAGGAATGGATAAGGCAACCAAAGTTGTGTAAAAATGTATAACGAGGCTGAGACTGGAGAAATGTTGAGTATGACCTGAAAATGCAAATGGTTAATAAGAAAAACACTGTTATACATGAAAGCACTATACCAAATTTTATGAGGTGGATGCCTTCGAATAGAAAAGCTCGAGCATTCTTCAATAGATGATGGCTTTTCATTTAGTCGCCCAGGACATGAATAATGATAATTGATAACGAAATAAGTAAAATTGACACTTCACACTTCTAGTGAGCTTGTTCTTCGTGTGAGCTTATGAGCCATTGAGCACCATCACACTTTAGGTGTTTATGAAATTTGAGTTTTTGTGTTTTATAGTATAATACTTGCTTTAAGAAATTTCAATTCATTCATTCAATTGTTACAATTCAAATCACACCAATATTTCATCTTATAGTATAGATTTATTATTATTTAGTAAGTTTTTTGAAAAGTAGAGAAGAGAGTAATTTTAGTATTTTTAAAAGATAAACACAGATATCAAATATTAGAATTGTGTGAACTTATGATATAAACGATATCATAACGCCAAATTATATTTCTTTTCATGATACAAAGAAAAAAAAATTTCTTTCTATAGTTCTATAGATCCATTCAACACTAATCATGAATAGATTTAATCCACATATTATTCAATCAGCACTATTTATAATAAATAAATAAATTTGTGAATATTCTTTTTAAGATTTACATTGGAGAATTATAAGGTTATACATGGCGTATTGGGTTCCCGTATACCTCTGTATAATCTTATACGGAACGTATAGAGGGATGTCTGGGTATCTTTGTAACATCCACGCAAACCTGAATTTTAAATCATGGGAAAGCCTCAAAGGAGGAAACGTAGAACGGATGAGTTTTAATGAAAAGTAATTAAAGTGACATGCGACATGACCATCGATTGGCTCCCGCAAGGCCTATATTTGCTAAACTACCTTTATTTTAAAATAGTTTTTTTTTTATTTTATTAATGAACAATGAACAAAAGGCCGGCCATTAAGGGTAATTCATTGGTAAAAGGTGATCTTATACTTCTATGCTCGTTAACAGCGCTAGGTAGCCTAATATCATATTCTAGGAAAACCAGCGAGCTAATGCCTACTACGATAAAACCTGGTTAAGATCAAATTCGAACTTAAGACCTCCAATCCAGATATTCATTTTCCCTCTAATACTAGTTGAGCTAAAGCTCATTAACTTGAAATAGTTATTCTTTAAACGATATAACTTCTATTTAAAAAAAAAACAGAAGAAAACAAAAACAACGGTAGCTAAAGAAAACAAAAGTTAAATTATGATGACATCAAATAAGAATCAAAACGTAAACCAAACCGCAACTTTTATCACCCGACCTCTCAAACTTGAAGATTGCACCTTTGATCTATGACTGATCCGCATGAACATATTTGATTTAATCTTCTCGATGATCTTTCCAACAGAAAACTTAACTTTATAAAAGTGCATCACATTTCTTCCTTTCCATACCAACTAGAAAAACAGTGAAGTGAAGAACATTAAAAAAATTCCTCCTAGCATATGAATAGGAAATGGAAGCAATGTAACATGTATACTACAAGATTCGGAAAGATGGAGCCGTGTTAACTTTGCTAATTTCCCATTATAATTTATAAGGATATGTTTGTCCGTTTGTTTGTTCTATGTTTTTCGTTTTTCTTCTGTGTACGTTTGAGTTGCTTGCTTCTTGTAAGTCTTCCCGGTTTTTGTTCCGTTTAATAGTATCGGTCTTTCAAAAAAATGTATACTACAAGAATTGGAGCATGTCTCAACAAACCCAATAGCGTAACAAAAATCGTCGATATAGCCAGGCTGTCCTTGAGATAGAGTGCCTAAAATATTCTTGTTTCCATCTTTTGCATCGAATACAACTCGTGGACACACTTTTGGAGGTATATGCGAAAAGGTTGCCTGTCAGAGTGCCCGCCTATCTCGAGGACATGTTATCGAGATATGGTATTTAAATTTTCTTTTCATGTGTTTTCTTTGTTCCTGAATAAGAACTAAGCAAGAATGCGTCGTTTGCGGGTATTCTATCTTGAGGACATGTCGAGATAGGGGTATTTTATTTTATTTTTTATTTTCTGCCACTTTAACAAGTTAAACAACTACGTTGTTGAGGAACAAAGCTAACATAGAGTAGATAGAACATGATGCAGCCACCCATTCCACATTTCCTTCACATAACATAGTATTAGTAAGAATGAATGGTGTATAGATTTTGCCTCCCAAAAGGAATAAAACTAACATAGAGCAGATAGAACATGAAGACCTTTATGCTGAAGGAATTCGTTTTTGAAGAGTCTCCCTGCAAAACAACCTACCTTAATTAAGAGGCACCAATGCACTTGACCCATATGAAGCACCATGTGCACGTGATAAATCCATCACAATGTTTATCACGAATCGAATTGTCTCAAATCAATCTCCGATTATCGTCCGAATGCTGAAATTTGTGTTGAGTAACCCATAAACATAATCGTGTCAAGAAAATGACACGTTTAATGAAACAAAACCAACGTATGGAAAGCATAATTTTCTTATTTGTTTTTTTTATTATGAAATTCTAGTGATTTGTAACATTAGCTTGTTTTAAAAAGTTAGTTTCTCAATCTTGGTAGAATTTACATAATTAACCAAATTAATCAACTTGCCATATACTTAAGACTTACATAAAATCAACTTGTTTTTACATAGCGGTATATGATATTCAACCAATTAAATGTCGTTAATAAATTTCAAATTTGGTTATGGTTTTAGAAAGGTTGAGATCAAATTCGTATTATAAAAAAATAAATCAAAACCACACAAAATGTGTAGTACAGGAAAGTAGTGTGTATTAGTTCTAAAAATAATGCACCTTCAATGATTGAAAATGCATCACCCACTTTATCATAATTGAATGTCCATACAGATTTACAAATTAATTAGCATCATTGGGTAAGAAAAATATAAAAAAGGAAAATCCAGAACGATTTCTACAAATAGAACAAGTTTATAAAAGCGTAGAACATGTTTATATTTCTTTAATAATAAGTATCAACTTACAACCAAAAATGTACTGTAATAGTAAAACATATTGTGATTATTTTAAAACTAAAATTGCTTCTTAAGTTTCGGGATTTTAACTTTGAGGTTTAATAGCTACTATGGTTTGATGAAAATAACAGGTTAAGAAAAAAAATTAGCAAGTTTATAATTTTAATTTTGTAACGAGTTTGGGTATTCTAAAAAAAAAAATGAAAACTTTGGTTTCTATTAGTTTACTTTTTCAACAAAAAGTGTTTTTAGGCTTTTTGGTTTCCTATAGTAAGTTGTTTTCTAATTTTTTTTACTTGAGATTTCGTAGGATCCATTCGTAATCTGTCGGAAATTACCAGCATATTTTCCATTAGTGATACCTCTAGTTTTCTAGTAGTGGGGGTGGTGTCCCCAACGGCTCTATTTCGCGTCGAATTGTCATTCCTAAGCTCGATCATTTTTCAGTATAAATTTATTCGTTAAACTAAGAAAAGACAAGAAATAAATGGATTTTTTGTTTTAAAATATTTTCTGTTTTGAAAACTGATTGAATTTCACTATATCTGAAAAATACAATGAGTCTTGCAATATGAGTTGTACGTGTACCCACCCCATCCCCATGCATGGCAACCGTAACATGCCATAGAGCAACACGGTGACCGACACTGTTTGATTAAATCAGAGCCGTTAATTAGCCACCACCGGGTGAGACCAGGGTGACCGCTGGAGGTGCTCGACTCATAATCTAATAATTGGGGTTTGGATCATGTGATTGCTCGTGCATCATCTGACAAATACGCAATAAATTGTCGTTGAGTTTTTCAGATACTGTCTCTACTGCTAGACATATATAGTCATGCAATATATTATATATATATATGATGCCAATTTTGGGCTTGAATTGACTTTAAGTTTATGATAATATTTTATATAACTAGTTTTGAATTATATTTTAAAGCTTAATTATGAGTTTTTACTTTTATATAATTAACTTTTATAATCTATACCTTACTATAAAACGGTTTAGACAGGGATCTTATACAGTTATCTAACAAAAAAAGTATAAATAAAAGCCGTAGGAAGTCACCAAGAGATGTTGCGTGTAAAAGGAAATTTTAAGAATAGTAAAAACGTGTTGACGCATCCTTAAAAAAACAAAAGTTGACGCACAACCATACGCTTTTAAACCTTAGCGTTACAACTACACAGTTTACACATTATGCTTCACTAAAATAATAAGTTACTTACAGATTAGATTGTTAGGTTATTAAGAAAACACATATGCAAAAGATGGAGGTAACTGAGATGAAGATGTTTAGTTGAATGTATGGCTCATAGGATAAGAGAGGATACATTAAGAAGGTTTGGTCATGTGAAGAGGAGACATACGATGACGCCTGCTAGAGCTGTTGAAACTGTAAGTGAAGGGGAAAAGGAGAATATGCCCTTTTACCAGGAAAAAAAAGAAAAGAAGAAGAAGAATAGGCAAACCCAAACTAGGGTTGTTCACGAGTCGAGTTCGAGTTAAGCCAGGGCAGGTCGAGCTCGGCTCAATTACAAAAATGAGCCAGCTTGGCTCGGGCCATTCCAAATCAAGTTTTTATAGCCAGTTTTATTCGAGCTTTTATCAAATGAGCTACGAGCTCGAGCTTTGATTCGTGATCTTTTTAAACAACCCTAACCCATACTGATGGGTGAATTATGCATGACTTGATAGACTTGCACCTTTACGGGGACATGGTTGATGATAGGTGTACGTGGAGACGTGAGATTAAGATTAAGGACTTCGAGGGGCTCCTACCATTTTGTCATAGTGTTGTCTTAGGGTTGCTGGTTATTTGCAAGACACTTTATTGTTTTCCTTCTCTATGATTTTTATTTGTTACCATGTATACTTTCTTGTCGTATGTCTGTCGTTGGTCGCTTACCAATATTGTTGTGTCTTAATGTCTTTATTAGTTCTTTATGTCTTATGCTCCTATGTTTCTAATATATTTTTCATGTTCATGTTTTATTCGAGCTTTTATAGCCAGTTTTATTTGAGCTTTTATCAAATAAGCTACGAGCTCGAGCTTTGATTCGTGATCTTTTTAAACAACCCTAGCCATACTGATGGGTGAATTATGCATGACTCCTAGATAGAGGTATGGTTCGCATGCATCTCAACCTCTTTAGAACCTACTAATAACTTTGCTATGAATGGAATTCTATAGACTTAGTGAGTAAGGTGGTGGTTGTTACTAGAATCACCTCTCATTCTATTTGACTCATATCTAACCACATCGAAACCAATTTTTGCAACTTTTTTCCTAACAAATTTTCTAACCTCTTCGGATTTTTTACTAACAAATTGTCTAACCTTCTTGGTCCCGTTTATCCCAAGAATTTATACTCATGTCATTTATTGAAAATGTTCAAAAGTGAAAAGTCGGTGTGAGCGAGACGATATGTACATAAACTATACATTGGAACATGTCTGGCTCCTAGTGTACAACAACGAAGACAATTAGTAATTACATAGTATAATCCATCTTCTAATGTTGTTGGAGATGCAAAGTGCGACATTGAAGCATCATATGCTTATCGCCCACACTAAGCGCAAGCGTTCCCACCTTTACGGCTCCAGGCTCCTCACTTGTTCCTTTAAACAATATTCTTAAAAGCCCCTCATTTTCTACCAATCTCTTATGTGTGTAAGTTGATCCTTCAATTTTTTTCATCTTATCTCTGTTGTGTGTATAATTTGGTTTGTTGCGAAGCTCACGCATGGTAGGACACAAATCCACTAATTGATATTAAAAAAAATCTATATAATTATTTGTGTCTAAATTTAAATATAAACCCATATTTAAGAATTACTTGCAGTTCTTAAACTTTCATGTTCATCATTTTCCAATAATTTATTCATGAAGCGTGTTTCATGAGAAACTAGTTGCAAGTGTCTTCACCTTTATTGAGCTCTAGAGATTTGTAATAATGTTAGACGACACTTTTTTTTATAGAGACCAGGTTGGCGTGGAGGAAAGATTGGGTGAGATGCAATTGAGAATAGTGAAGTTGTTTTAGAAAAAAAAAAGATCAACATCGGTTTTATGAGTGAGGAAGAAAAGAGTGTAATTTTTTTGAAGGTTAACTTTTATAATAAAAAAAATCAAAAGGAAGCTCAAGTAAAAGGTAAAAGGTCCACAAGTATAAAGAGAAATGAAGGGGTATGCACCCGCCTTAGCATTGAACGGGGCGGGTCAACCCACAAGATATAGACAAGAGGCTTGAAATCAGGATGTCACGAAGACACAAAGCCAAAACCTATGCGCGTGGCGCATATCACATATGCTCACGCATATCACATCTGCGCGTGGCGCATATCACATATGCTCACGCATATCAAATCTGCGCATGAAACATCTGCGCGTGAGAATAAAGAGAAGACCTTGCGCATCCCCGGGATAGGCGCATAAAGGACAACACAACAAATGAGACAATAGTCTAATCCAAATCAGGATAAGGACAACCATGATTGTACTCATCAGACAACCTTCCAGAAGGTATCTTTTAAGGAATTAAGAATGTGCTGATGTTGACAGCTGCCAATGAAGGGTGGACAACTCAGCAAAACCCATGTGCCACCACGTGATGGCACATGGGTCAGGTAAAATACCTTGGTCAGAGAATAATCAATGAAAAAGCACCAGGTGTCCTAAGTACACGTGGCGCGAAGCAATAGGAGGAGGCCAAAAAGGCCCTAATTGGGTCTGAGCCCAATCATTGGAAACCCTAATACTATAAATACCACACCACCTCCACAGTTGAGGTCAGGGCAAGAAATATATTCTGAATCCTTTACTCATTTTCATATCCTGATTATCCTCTCCTACAATATCTGATTCTCACACCGGATGGTTACCCCAAAGAGGACCCCTCTGTCCCTTTCTGAGGGGTAAGCTCACGGTGCTGTTCGTTTTGTAGGTGGAAGAACCCGTATCCCGGAAAACCATCGGTGATATAACATACTCGTACCCGAGGAACGTTGATCGTATACAAGTAAGTCGATACACGTTTCTTCAAGAAACATATAAAGCACGCTATAAAGAACAACCAATCTTACAACTGAAAGTTAACGAAAATAAAATAGCACCATGTTGCAGTTTTTCACCTAGAAGAAGGAATAAGTTTTCACTTCATCCGAAGAGATACCGCCATTAAAGATTGTAAGAAAACATCACTTTCCTCCTCCAGTGCACCAAGAATGTCGTAAACTAAAAATCATTGATTACCGATTCGCTCCTGTTCCTCGATTAGCATAGCTCATATACTATTCTCATGGCCCGTAATCCTAAAGCCAAGAACTTCCCCAATCTCGATTGTTTTACGAACTTTCTAATATAAATCTTCCTTTGATTTAGGGATGAGATTGGGATGGTACCGGTACCGACCGGTACTGATCCCGAAATTCGGAAATTGTTGGTACCAGTATCGGTTCGGTACCGGTATTTCGTGAAAAATTCGGGAAATACCGGTACCGTACCGATATCAAAAACTCAAAACTTGGTACAGATTCGGTACCGACGGTACCAAATCGGTACCGAATTCGGTACCGGTACCAATCGGTACCCTTACCGGAAACGCTCATCCCTACTTTGATTTATTTATGCCAACCGGGCGTTGAAACACTCCATCTTCAGTGTCAGTCGAATCCTCGTACTCGAACATGGATATTAATCTTAAAATGGAGACCCATTTTGAATTTCATGTTATTTTCTTAAGTGTGTAATTGATATCCTTATTAGTAATGGGAGAGCATCAAGAGAAAACTCATTTTTAGATAGAAAACTTAGAAACTCTTAAAGAATTATTTTTAATTAAAAATAAAAAAAATATTTTCAAATTTATGTTTTTGTCATTATTCTTATATTTTTTTATCCTTTGCTCGAAAAAAAATAAAAAAAACCGTTGTAATGCACATACGTATTACTGTTCGATACCGTTGTACTACACATGCGTATTACTATGTATTTTTTAAGTTTAATAGTGTTTAGTTGCATATATTCAATATTTGTGTATTGTATATGTGTAGTAGTGTTGTATTATATGAAAAAAATAATAATAAAATAAAAGTCGATGTAGTGTACATGTGCGTTAATATTGTATTACACATACGTACTAATGTGTATTCGATGTGCGTATTAGCCTTATATTGCATGTATACAATAGTGTGTATCAAATATGTGCAATAGTATTATATTCTATGCAATACAAACACTTTTGCATATATGCAATGCACACTATTACACATGTGCACTACACAAACGAGGTTACCGACAAGATTTATTTATTTATTTATTTATTTTGGAACCAATAACAACATATAAGAATAATGGAAAAAAAAAGAAACTTCAAAAAAATTTTTAAAAAAAAGTTAAAAATAGTTTTTTAAAAGTTTTTAAATTTTCTCTTGAAGTTTTCACTTAATCTCACACTTATTAGTTATATATTATTAAAATAATATATATATTTTTTTACCATCTTATCACCTGAGGTTGCAAAAGAAATCATTAATTGACGAAGATTATCTTATTGGTATATTATTAAAAAATGTTTTACAGATCATTTTCATTTAATATGATTAAACGACATGATTATATAAGATGTGACATTAATTCGGTGAGAATTAGAATGTGGTATTTAATGATTTGCACAGAAGATATTATATGAATTATAAAGAATGACAACCAATTGAGAAGAACACCAAACATGGGCCATCGAATTGAGTTGTTGTCTACAAAACATCACTAGTTTTTCTTGAAAACCCATGTGGTACATCTAAGATCCATGTAGTTAAGATCTTGGAGCTTTATATTATATGAAATTGTGTTATAATTTAGTATTAGACAGAATTACATATATTTTTCTTTATGTTTGTACCGAATTTCAATCGTTGCTTTTTATCTAGGCCCAACATTAAGAAACGAAAACCCAACGTGTCAAAGAAAAACAAAATGAGATACTCACTATCTTAATCAAACCACGAGTGCCTTCTAGCCCCAATAATAAAAAAAATCAAAAAAATCTATTTCAATTTATTATTTTATTGTCTCAAAATCATGGGTTCTAATACACATTCAAATAAAGTGGAAATTTTGTTAAATGCGAAGGTTTAACATTTGATCAAAATATTGAGGGTCGGTTGAGAGAATTAGTTTCTTAGTCGTCCCACGAGTTGCTGATAGCCCCGTTAAGTGAAAACAGAGGCCTGTCTGTGGTTGCTAGAGCCTCATAGTGAAAACAAAATCAAAATTCTTAAAATGAAGAAATGGAAGCCCAAAATGAAGAAATGAAAACCCTACATGTCAAAGAAAAATAAAATGAAAGACTCACCATCTTAATCATCCCACGAGTCTCTGCTAGTCCTACTAATAAAAATTCTGAAAAATCTGTATCTATTTATTATTTTTTCTCAAAATCATGGGTTCTTATACACATTATTTAAAATAAAATGGAAATTTTGGTAAATGCGAAGGTTTAACTATTTATCAAAATATTGAGGATCGGTTGAGAGAATCAGTTTTTTAGTCATCCCACGATTCGCTGATAGCGCCAATAAGTGAAAATAAAAGCCTATCTGTGGTTGCTAGAGCCTCATAGTGAAAACAAAATTGATACTCTTAAAATTAAGAAATGTAATCCCAAAATGAAGAAATGAATACCCTACGTGTCAAAGAAAAAATAAAATGAGAGAATCACTATCTTAATCAACCCACGAGTCCATCCTAGTCCCAATAATATAAAAAATCCAAAAAATCTATATCTATTTATTATTTATTTTTCTCAAAATCATGGGGTCTAATAAACATTGTAATAAATAAAGTGAAAATTTTGGTAAATACGAAGGTTTAACATTTAATCAAAATATTGTGGGTCGGTTGAAAGAATCAGTTTGTTAGTCGTCCCACGAGTCACTGATAGCCCCGTTAAGTGAGACAAGAGGCCTATCTGTGGTCGCTAGAGCCTCATAGTAAAAACAAAATCGAAACTCTTAAAATGAAGAAATGGAAGCCCAAAATGAAGAAATGAAAATCCTATGTGCCAAAAAAAATAAATAAATAAATGAGAGACTCACTATTTTAATCATCTTATGAATCCCTGCTAGTCCTAGTAATAAAAAAAATCCAAAAAATCTATATCCACTTATTATTTTTTTTCTCAAAATCACGGGTTCTTATACACAGTGTATCAAAGAAAGTGGAAATTTTGGTAAACGCGAAGGTTTAACTAGTAATCAAAATATCGACGGTCGCTTGAGAGAATCAGTTTCTTAATCGTTCCACAACTAGCAAATAGCCCCGTTAAGTGAAAACAGAGGCATATGTGGTTGCTAGAGCCAAATAGTGAAAACTAAATCGAAACTCTTAAAATGAAGAAACGGAAGCTTAAAATGAAGAAATGAAAACCCTACGTGCGAAAGAAAAATAAAATAAGACACTCACCATCTTAATCATCCCACGAATCTCTACTAGTTCCAGTAATAAAAAAATCCGAAATCTATATCTATTTATTATTTTTTTTCTCAAAATCATGGGTTCTTATACACATTGTAACAAATAAAGTGGAAATTTGGTAAATGCGAAGTTTTAACTAGTGATCAAAATATTTGTGGGTCGGTTGAAAGAATCAGATTCTAAGTCGTCCGATAAGTCGCTGATAGCCTAGTTAAGTGAAAACAAAGGCCTATCTGTGATTGCTAGAGCCTCATAGTGAAAACAAAATCAAAACTCTTAAAATGAAGAAATGGAAGCCTAAAATGAAGAAATGAAAACCCTACGTGTCAAAGAAAAATAAAATGAGAGACTCACCATCTTAATCATCCCATGAGTCCTTGCTAGTCCCAATAATAAAAAAAAATCCTAAAAATCAATATCTATTTATTTTTTTTTCTCAACATCATGGGTTTTTATACACATTGTAACAAAGAAAGTGGAAATATTGGTAAATACGAAGGTTCTAGTGATCAAAATATTGAGGGTCGGTTGAATAATCAGTTTCTTAGTCGTCTCACAAGTCGTTGATAACCCCGTTAAGTGAAAACAAAGGCCTATTTGTGGTTGCTAGAGCCTCATAGTGAAAACAAAATCGAAACTCTTAAAATGAAGAAATGGAAGCCCAAAATGAAGAAATGAAAACCCTACGTAACAAAAAATAAAATAAAATGAGAGACTCACCATCTTAATCATCCCGCGAGTTCCTGCTAGTCCCAATACTAAAAAATCCAAAAAATCTATATCTATTTATTATTATTTTTTTTAAATTATGGGATTGGATACACATTGTATCAAAGAAAGTGGAAATTTTGGTAAATGCGAAAGTTTAACTAGTGATCAAAATATTGAGGGTCGGTTGAGAAAATCAATTTCTTAGTCATCCGACAAGTCGCTGATAACCACGTTAAGTGAAAACAAAGGCCTATCTGTGGTTGCTAGAGCCACATAGTGGAAACAAAATCTAAACCATTAAAATGAAGAAATGGAAGCCCAAAATGAAGAAATGATAACTTTGCGTGTCAAAGAAAAATTAAATGAGAGACTCACCATCTTAATCATCCCATGAGTCTCTACTAGTTCCAATAATAAAAAAATACAAAAAAATCAATATCTATTTATTATTTTTTTTCTCAAAATCATGGGTTTTTATACACATTGTAACAAAGAAAGTAGAAATATTGGTAAATGCGAAGGTTCTAGTGATCAAAATATTGAGGGTCGGTTGAATAATCAGTTTCTTAGTCGTCTCACAAGTCGCTGATAACCCCGTTAAGTGAAAACAAAGGCCTATTTGTGGTTGCTAGAGCCTCATAGTGAAAACAAAATCGAAACTCTTAAAATGAAGAAATGGAAGCCCAATATGAAGAAATGAAAACCCTATGTGACAAAAAATAAAATAAAATAAGAGACTCATCATCTTAATCATCCCACGAGTTTCTGCTAGTCCCAATACTAAAAAATCCAAAAAATCTATATCTATTTATTATTTTTTGTTTCAAAATTATGGGATCGTATACACACTGAATCAAATAAATCAAAAATTTTGGTAAAAGTGAAGGTTTAACTAGTGATCAAAATATTGAGGGTCGGTTGAGAGAATCGGTTTGTTAGTCGTCCCACAAGTTGCTTATAAACCTGTGAATTGAAAACAAAGGCCTATATGTGGTTGCTAGAGCCACATAGTGAAAACAAAATCGAAACCATTAAAATGAAGAAATGGAAGCCCAAAATGAAGAAATGATAACTCCACGTGTCAAATACGAATAAAATGAGAGACTCGCCATCTTAATTATCCCACGAGTCCCTGCTAGTCACAATAATAAAAAAATCCAACAAAATTATATTTGTTTATTATTTGTTTTCACAAATCACGGGTTCTTATACAAATTGTATTAAAAAAGTGGAAATTTTGGTAAACGCGAGGGTTTAACAAGCTATCAAAATATTGATGGTAAGTTGAGAGAATCAGTTGCTTATTCGTCACACGTGTCGCTGATAGCAAGAGGCCTATCTGTGGTCGCTAGAGCCTCATAGTGAAAATAAAATCGAAACTTTTAAAATGAATAAATGGAAGCCCAAATTGAAGAAATGAAAACCTACATGCCAAAGAAAAATAAAATGAGAGACTTACCATCTTAATTATCCAATGAATCCCTACTAGTCCCAGTAATAAAAAAAATCCAAAAAATGTATATCTATTTATTATTTTTTTTATCAAAATCACAGGTTCTTATAGACAGTGTATCGAAGAAAGCGGAAATTTTGGTGAATACAAAGGTTTAACTAGTGATAAAAATATCGAGGGTTGGTTGGGAGAATCAGCTTCTTAGTCGTCGCACGAGTCACTGATAGCCCCGTTAAGTGAAAGCAGAGGCCTATCTGTGGATGCAAGAGCCTAATAGTGAAAACTAAATCGAAATTCTTAAAATGAATAAATGGAATCCTAAAATGAAGAAATGAAAACCCAATGTGACAAAGAAAAATAAAATGAGAGACTTACCATCTTAATCATCCCATTAATCTCTGCTAGTCCCAATATTAAAAAAAACAAAAAAAAATATATCTATTTATTATTATATTTCTCAAAATCATAGGGTCTAATAACCATTGTAATAAATAAAGTTGAAATTTTGGTCAATGCGAAAGTTTAACATTTGATCAAAATTTTAAGAGGGTTTGTTGAGAAAATCAGTTTCTTAGTCGTCCGACAAGTTGCTGATAGCCTCGTTAAGTGAAAACAAAGGCCTATCTGTGATTGCTAGAGCCTCATAGAGAAAACAAAATCAAAACTTTTAAAGTGAAGAAATGGAAGCCCAAAATAAAGAAATGAAAACCCTACGTGTCAAAGCAAAATAAAATGAAAGAATCACCATCTTAATTATCCCACGAGTCCCTGCTAGTCCCAATAATAAAAAAAATCCTAAAAATCTATATCTATTTATTATTTTTTTTCCTCAAAATCATGGGTTCTTATACACATTGTAACTAAGAAAGTGGAAATATTGGTAAATGCGAAGGTTCTAGTGATTAAAATATTGAGGGTCGGTTGAATAATCAGTTTCTTAGTTCTCTCACAAGTAGCTAATAACCACGTTAAGTGAAAACAAAGGCCTATGTGTGGTTGCTAGAGCCTCATAGTGAAAACAATTTCGAGACCATTAAAAAGAAGAAATGGAAGCCCAAAATGAAGAAATGATATCTTTGCGTGTCAAAAAAAAAAATAAAATGAGAGACTCACCATATTAATCATCCCACGAGTCTCTACTAGTCCCAATAACAAAAAAATGCAAAAAAATCTATAACAATTTATTATTTTTTTTCAAAATTATTGGTTCTTATACACATTGTATCAAATAAAATCAGAAATTTTGGTAAATGTGAAGGTTTAACTAGTGATCAAAATATTGAGGGTCGGTTGAGAGAATCAGTTTCTTAGTCGTCCCACAAGTCGCTGATAAACCCGTTAAGTGAAAAAAAAGGCCAATCTATGGTTGGTAGAGCCTCATAGTGAAAACATAATCGAAACCATTATAATGAAGAAATGGAAGCCCAAAATGAAGAAATGATAACCCTGTGTGTCAAATTAGAATAAAATGAGAGACTCGCCATCTTAATTATTCCACGAGTCACTGCTAGTCTCAATAATAAAACAATCCAAAAAAATTGTATCTATTTATTATTTTTTTCATAAATCACAGATTCTTATACAAATTGTATCAAAAAAGTGGAAATTTCGGTAAACGCGAAGGTTTAACAAGCTATCAAAATATTGATGGCTGGTAGAGAGAATCAGTTTCTTAGTCGTTACACGCATCGCTGATAGCCCCGTTAAGTGAGACAAGTGGCCTATCTGTGGTCGCTAGAGCTTCATAGTGAAAACAAAATCGAAACTTTTAAAATGAAGAAATGGAAGCCCAAAATAAAGAAATGAAAACCCTACATGTCAAAGAAAAATAAAATGAGATACTCACCATCTTAATCATCCCATGAATCCCTACTAGTCCCAGTAATAAAAAAAATCCAAAAAATGTATATTTATTTATTATTTTTTTATCAAAATCACAGGTTCTTATAAACAGTGTATGGAAGAAAGTGGAAATTTTGGTAACCGCGAAGGTTTAACTAGTGATCAGAATAGCGAGGGTCGATTGAGAGAATCAGATTTTTAGTCGCCACACGAGTCACTGATAGCCACGTTAAGTGAAAACATAGGCCTATCTGTGGATGCAAGAGCCTAATAGTGAAAACTAAATCGAAATTCTAAAAATAAAGAAATGGAAGCCCAAAATGAAGAAATGAAAACCCAATGTGTTAAAGAAAAATAAAATGGGACTCACCATCTTAATCATCCCACGCGTCTCTACTATTCCCAATAATAAAAAAAATCCAAAAAAATCTATATCAATTTATTATTTTTTTCTCAAAATTATGGGTTCTTATACACATTGTATCAACTAAAATCAGAAATTTTGGTAAATGTGAAGGTTTAACTAGTGATCAAAATATTGAGGGTCGGTTGAGAGAATCAATTTCTTAGTCGACCCACAAGCCGATGATAAACCCGTTAAGTGAAAACAAATGCCTATCTGTGGTTGCTAGAGCCTCATAGTGAAAAGAAAATCGAAACCATTAAATGAAGAAATGAAAGCCCAAAATGAAGAAATGATAACCCTACGTGTCAAATAAGATTAAAATGAGAGACTCGCCATCTTAATTATCCCACGAGTCACTGTTAGTCCCAATAATAATATAAAAAAATCCAAAAAATGCATATCTATTTATTATTTTTTTGTATCAAAAAAGTGGAAATTTTGGTAAACTTGAAGGTTTAACAAGCTATCAAAATATTGATGGTCGGTTGAGAGAATAAGTTTCTTATTCGTCACACGCGTCGCTGATAGCCCCGTTAAGTGAGACAAGTGGCCTATCTGTGGTCGCTAGAGCCTCATAGTGATAACAAAATCGAAACTTTTAAAAGGAAGAAATGGAAGCCCAAAATGAAGAAATGAAAACCCTACATGCCAAAGAAAAATAAAATGAGATACTCACCATCTTAATCATCCCATGACTCCCTACTAGTCCCAGTAATAAAAAAAATCCAAAAAATATATATCTATTTATTATTTTTTTTATCAAAATCACGGGTTCTTATAAACAGTGTATCGAAGAAAGTGGAAATTTTGATAAACGCGAAGTTTTAACTAGTGATCCGAATGTCGAGGGTCGGTTGATAGAATCAGATTTTTAGTTGCCACACGAGTCACTGATAGCCTTGTTAAGTGAAAACAAAGGCCTATCTGTGGATGCAAGAGGCTAATGGTGAAAACTAAATCGAAATTCTAAAAATGAAGAAATGTAAGCCCAAAATGAAGAAATGAAAATCCAATATGTTAAAGAAAAATAAAATGGGAGACTCACCATCTTAATCATCCCACGAGTGTCTACTTGTCCCAATAATAAAAAAATCCAAAAAAAAACTATATCAAATTATTATTATTTTTTCTCAAAATTATGTGTTCTTATACACATTGTATCAAATAAAATCAGAAATTTTGGTAAATTTGAAGGTTTAACTAGTGATCAAAATATTAAGGGTCGGTTGAGAAAACCTGTTTCTTAGTCGTCCCACAAGTCGCTGATAAACCCGTTAAGTGAAAACAAAGGCCAATCTGTGGTTGCTAGAGCCTCATAGTGAAAACAAAATCTAAACCATTATAATGAAGAAATGGAAGCCCAAAATGAAGAAATGATAACCCTGCGTGTCAAATAAGAATAAAATAAGCGACTCGCCATCTTATTTATCCCACGAGTCCCTGCTAGTCCCAATAATAAAAAAATTCAAAAAAATTATATTTATTTATTATTTTTGTCTCAAATCAAGGGTTTTTATACAAATTGTATCAAAAAAGTAGAAATTTTGTTAAACGCAAAGGTTTAACAAGCTATCAAGATATTGATGGTCGGTTGGAAGAATAAGTTTCTTAGTCGTCACACGCATCGCTGATAGCCCCTTTAAGTGAGACAAGTGGCTTATCTGTGGTCACTAGAGCCTCATAGTGAAAACAAAATCAAAACTTTTAAAATGAAGAAATGGAATCCCAAAATAAAGAAATGAAAACCCTACATGCCAAAGAAAAATAAAATGAGAGATTCGCCATCTTAATCAGCTCATGAATCCCTACTAGTCCCAGTAATAAAAAAAATCCAAAAAATGTATATCTATTTATTACTTTTTTTTTATCAAAATCACGGGTTCTTATAAACAGTGTATCGAAGAAAGTGGAAATTTTGGTAAACGCGAAGGTTTAACTAGTGATCAAAATATCGAGGGTCGGTTGAGAGAATCAGATTCTTAGTCGCCACAGGAGTCACTGATAGCCCCGTTAAGTGAAAACAGAGGCCTATCTGTGGATGCAAGAGCCTAATAGTGAAAACTAAATCGAAATTCTTAAAATGAAGAAATGAAACATTAATGTGTCAAGGAAAAATAAAATGAAAGACTCACCATCTTAATCATTCCACGAGTCTCTACTAGTCCCAATAATAAAAAAATCCAAAAAAATCTATATCAATTTATTATTTTTTTCTTAAAATTATGGGTTCTTATACACATTGTATCAAATAAAATCAGAAATTTTAGAAAATGTGAAGGTTTAACTAGTGATCAAAATATTGTGGGTCGGTTGGGAGAATCAGTTTCTTAGTCGTGCCACAAGTCGTTGTTAACCCCGTTAAGTGAAAACAAAGGCTTATCTGTAGTTGCTAGAGCCTCACGGTGAAAATAAAATCGAACGATTAAAATGAAGAAATTGAAACCCAAAATGAAGAAATGATAACCTTACGTGTCAAATAAGAATAAAATGAGAGACTCGCCATCTTAATTATCCCACGAGTCCCTGCTATTCCCAATAATAAAAAAATTCAAAAAAATTATATTTATTTATTATTTTTTTTCTCAAATCACGGGTTCTTTTACAAATTGTATCAAAAAAGTGGAAATTTTGGTAAACGCGAACGTTTAACAAGCTGTCAAAAATTGATGGTCAGTTGAGAGAAACAGTTTCTTAGTAGTCACACGCGTCGCTGATAGCCCCGTTAAGTGACACAAGTGGCCTACTGTGGTCGCTAGAGCCTCATAGTGAATACAAAATCGAAAGTTTTAAAATGAAGAAATGGAAGCCCAAAATAAAGAAATGAAAACCCTACACGCCAAAGAAAAATAAAATGAGAGACTCACCATCTTAATCATCACATGAATCCCTACTAGTCCCAGTAATTAAAAAAATCCAAAAAATGTATATCTATTTATTATTTTTTTATCAAAATCACGGGTTTTTATAAACAGTGTATCGAAGAAAGTGGAAATTTGGTAAACGCGAAGGTTTAACTAGTGATCAGAATATCGAGGGTCGGTTGAGAGAATCAGATTCTTAGTCACCACACGAGTCACTGATAGCCCCGTTAAATAAAAATAGAGGCTTATCTGTGGATGAAAGAGCCTAATAGTGAAAACTAAATCGAAATTCTTAAAATGAAGAAATGGAAGCCCAAAATGAAGAAATGAAAACCAATGTGTCAAAGAAAAATAAAATAAGAGACTCATCATCTTAATCATCCCACGAGTCTTCACTAGTCCCAATAATAAAAAAATCCAAAAAAATCTATATCAATTTATTATTTTTTTTATCTCATAATCATGGGGTCTAATACACATTGTAATAAATAAAGTGGAAATTTTGGTCAATGCAAAGGTTTAACATTTGATCAAAATTTTGAGAGGGTCGGTTGAGAGAATCAGTTTCTTAGTCGTTCCACAAGTCACTTATAGCCTCGTTGAGTGAAAACAAAGGCCTGTCTATGGTCGCTAGATCCTCATAGTGAAAACAAAATCGAAACTATTAAAATGAAGAAATGGAATCCCAAAATGAAGAAATGAAAACCCTACGTGTAAAAGAAAAATAAAATAAGAGACTCACCATCTTAATCATCACACGAGTTTCTGCTAGTCCTAATAATAAATTGAATCCAAAAAATCTATATCTATTTATTATTTTTTTTTTCTCAAAATCATGGGTTCTAATACACATTGTATCAAATAAAGTGAAAATTTTGGTAAAGCGAAGGTTTAACATTTGATCAAAATATTAAGGGTCGGTTGACAGAGTCAATTTATTAGTCGTCCCACGAGTCGCAGATAGCCCCATTAAGTGAGCCAAGAGGCCGATCTGTGGTAGCTAGAGCCTCATATTGAAAACAAAATCGAAACCATTAAAATGAAGAAATGTAAGCCCAAAATGAAGAAATGATAAACCTACGTGTCAAATAAGAATAAAATGAGAGACTCGCCATCTTAATTAGCCCACGAGTCCCTGCTAGTCCCAATAATAAAAAATTCAAAAAAATTATATCTATCTATTATTTTTTTCCTCAAGTCACGGGTTCTTATACAAATTGTATTAAAAAAGTGGAAATTTTGGTAAACGTGAAGGTTTAACAAGCTATCAAATTATTGATGGTCGGTTGAGAGAATCAATTTCTTAGTCGTCACACGCGTCGCTGATAGCCCCGTTAAGTGAGAGAAGAGGCCTTAATGGGATCTAAATTATATATATAAATATTATAAATATTTCCTATATTTTTTATAGTTTTTATGCTATTTTTAATTATAGTTACTCTCAAATTCTTCATATATAAATTCTATATATCTAAAGTTAAAGACAGTTAAAACGAATTAATGAATTCAACAATTATAAAAAGATAAAATACTCACAATCAAAAGATGTTATTATTGTCGTGAAGTGGACAAATCATGAGAACACTTAAGTATGCTGTTCTCTTTTATTTATATTACTTAATATGTTTATTAAATAAATGTTATGTTTCAGGAACCGAGTGAAACATCAAGTGTGGGCCAAGATGTTAGCTTTTATGGGCCAATAGGGTTAAACAAACGAAAAAAAATTAATTTGTAAGGAGGAACCCTACGATTAAAGGAGACGGCAGCAAACCAAAGGAAGTCCGAGGACAGAGAGACGAGGCAGCCGCAAGAAGAAAAAGAAGAGTGAAGCACGCGCTGGTTCACGTTGGGGCTCAATACCTACTCGTTCATAACACTATTTTCTTGTTTGAATTTATTATTTTCATTATGAATTCAGTGTTTGAACCTAAATATTATGTTTTATTCTTGAGTATGGTTGTTGGCTAAACCTCCTAGCTACCTAGGTTTTTGATGACTACTTTGTGATTTAAGGATTTTTCTTGGTTTTTTTTTGTTTTTATTGTTGGATTAATACTAAAGTAAAGAATCTTTTTACAATTGATTTGATGTGTTTGCATATATAGTTTTTATTTATTACTGATCTTTGTTCCGTATATGTCTTGTTGAATATCTTTCAGTTATAGACGCATATTTAGGTCGCTTACTTTGTGTTTGTGATTATTTTATGGTTTTGCTAGACGTAGTAATCCATAGGAACATTGGTTAGTGATTTGTTAGAGCTTTATATTCTACCCGTCTAGAGACTGAGAGGTAACAGATAGTCGGGTTGTCCTTGGATTAGGTGTTTAGGCTCAAACACTCTGACAGGAGGTTTCCTAGATTTCTCTAGTTTTATTGTAACTCCGTGTCTTATCGATTGTTCTTAGGTTACCCCCTTGCACTTTAGGGTGTATCGAGATAGTGAGACTGACAGGTAATCTATCTTTTAGGGTACTTTAGTATTGTTGGAGAGACTGACAGGTAATCCGACCAGCCAGTAAGTTTAAACGCCACTTAAGGTTTCCTTTTAGGTCACACCCGGAGAATGATCAGAGATCCACTAGGTTGTCTAAGGGTGTCGTATTTTAAGATCCCGGTTCCATCATAGTTTCTGTAGTCGAGAGAGATCCAAGATTCACAAGTAGGATTCTAAACCTAGGTAGTGCTTCTCCTATCTTTGTGTTCGTCTAGATAACCGAGTTTAAGTCTATTAGTGTCAGTGTCAGGTTTAGTTTAAGTATTTTTAGTTTATAGTTAATAATAAAAAAACATAAAAATCAATTTATTCTATTTAATTAAGTTATTAGTCAGAGTTTAGTTTAGGTGTCGCTAGTGTCCTTTGGGTTCGATATCCCGGACTTCATTAGGCTTTACTACAGTTGATAGGTACACTTGTCTGTCTAGTAGTCTAGCATTAGGAAAGTCTAGGTTTATAAATTTAAAACTAGAGTGTCTAGGTTAGATTAGCTTTTTATATACCGCTTTCAGCACATCAGGCCTATCTGTGGTTGCTAGAGCCTCATAGTGAAAACAAAATCGAAACTTTTAAAATGAAGAAATAGAAGCCCAAAATGAATAAATGAAACCCCTACATGCCAAAGAAAAATAAAATAAGAGACTCACCATATTAATCATCCCACTAATCCCAACTAGTCACAGTAATAAAAAAATTCAAAAAATGTATATCTATTTTTTATTTTTTTTTATCAAAATCACGGGTTCTAATATACAGTGTACCGAAGAAAGTGGAAATTTTGGTAAACGCGAAGGTTTAATTAGTGATCAAAATATCGAGGGTCGGTTGAGAGAATCAGTTTCTTAGTCGTCACACGAGTAACTGATAGCCCCGTTAAGTGAAACAGAGGCCTATCTATGGTTGCAAGAGCCTAATAATGAAAACTAAATCAAAATTCTTAAAATGAAGAAGTGGAAGACCAAAATGAAGAAATAAAAACACTATGTGTCAAAGAAAAAATAAAATGAGAGACTCACCATCTTAATCATCTCACGAGTCCCTGCTAGTCCCAATAATAAAAAAAATCCAAAAAATCTATATCTATTAATTACTTTTTTTTCTCAAAATCATGAGGTCTAATACACATTGTAATAAATAAAGTGGAAATTTTGGTCAATGTGAAGGTTTAACATTTGATCAAAATTTTGAGAGGGTCGGTTGAGAGAATCAGTTTCTTAGTCGTACCACAAGTCACTGATAGCCTCGTTAAGTGAAAACAAAGGCCTGTCTTTGGTCACTAGAGCCTCATAGTGAAAAAAAATCGAAACTTTTAAAAATTAAGAAATGGAAGCCCAAAATGAAGAAATAAAAACCCTATGTATCAAAGAAAAATAAAATAAGAGACTCACCATTTTAATCATCACACGAGTTCCTGCTAGTCCCAACAATAAAAAAAATCCAAAAAATCTATATCTATTTATTATTTTTTTCTCAAAATCATGGGTTTTTAATACATATTGTATCAAATAAAGTGGAAATTTTGGTAAATGCGAAGGTTTAACATTTCATCAATATATTGAGGTTCAGTTGAGAGAATCAGTTTATTAGTCGTCCCACGAATCACGGATAGCCCCGTTAAGTGAGACAAGAGGCCTATCTGTGGTTGCTAGAGCCTCACAGTGAAAACAAAATCGAAACCATTAAAATAAAGAAATGGAAGCCCAAAATAAAGAAATTATAACCCTACGTGTCAAATAAGAACAAAATGAGAGACTCGCTATCTTAATTATCCCACGAGTCCCTGCTAGTCCCAATAATAAAAAAATTCAAAAAAATTATATCTATTTATTATTTTTTTTCTCAAATCATGGGTTCTTAAACAAATTGTATCCAAAAAGTGGAAATTTTGGTAAACGCGAAGGTTTAACAAGCTATCAAGATGTTGATGGTCGGTGGAGAGAATCAGTTTCTTAGTCGTCATACGCGTCGCTGATAGCTCCGTTAAGTGAGACAAGAGGCTATCAGTGACTCATGGGACGACTAAGAAACTGATTCTCTCAACCGACCCTCGATATTTTGATCAATAGTTAAAGTTTCGCATTTACCAAAATTTCCACTTTATTTGATACAATGTGTATTAGAACATTAGAACACATGATTTTGATAAAAAAAATAATAAATGGATATAGATTTTTTGGATTTTTTTTATTATTAGGACTAGCAAGGACTCGTGGGATGATTAAGATGGTGAGTCTCTCATTTTATTTTTCTTTGACACGTAGGGTTTTCATTTATTCATTCTGGGCTTCCATTTTCTTCTATGTAAGAGTTTCGATTTTGTTTTCACTATGAGGCTCTAGCAACCACAGATAGGCCTTTGTTTTCACTTAACGAGGCCATCAGTGACTTGTGGGATGACTAAGAAACTGATTGTCTCAACCGACCCTCAATATTTTTATCACTAGTTAAACCTTCGCTTTTACCAAAATTTGACCTCTATTTGATACAATGTGTATAAGAATTTATGATTTTCAGAAAAAAAAATAATAAATAGATATAGATTTTTTTGGAATTTTTTATTATTGAGACTAACTGGGACTCGTGGGTTGATTAAGATGGTGAGTTTCTCATTTTATTTTCTTTGACACATAGGGTTTTTATTTATCTTCATTTTGGGCTTCCATTTCTTCATTTTAAAAGTTTCGATTTTGTTTTCACTATGAGGCTCTAGCAACCACAGATAGGTCTCTCTTTTTACTTATCGGGGCTATCAGCGACTCATGGGACGACTAAGAAACTGATTCTCTCAACCAACCCTCAATATTTTGATTAATAGTTAAACATTCGTATTTACCAAAATTTCCACTTTATTTGATACAATGTGTATTAGAACCCATGATTTTGATTAAAAAATAATAAATAGATATAGATTTTTTGAATTTTTTTTATTATTGGGATTAGTAGGGATTCGTAGGATGATTAATAAGGTGATTCTCTCATTTTATTTTTCTTTGACACGTAGGATTTTCATTTCTTCATTTTGGGTTTCAATTTATTCATTTTAAGAGTTTCGCTTTTGTTTTCACTATGAGGCTCTAGCAACCACAGATAGGCCTTTGTTTTCACTTAACGAGGCCATCAGCGACTTGTGGGACGACTAAGAAACTGATTTTTTCAACCGACCCTCAGTATTTAGATCACTTGTTAAACCTTCGCATTTATCAAAATTTCCACTTTATTTGATACAACGTGTATTAGAACCCATGACTTTGAGAAAAAATAATAAATAGATATATCTTTTTTGATTTTTTTATTATTATTGAGACTAGTAGGGACTCGTGTGATGATTAAGATGGTAAAGCTCACATTTTATTTTTCTTTGGCATGTAGGGTTTTCATTTCCTCATTTTAGGCTTTCATTTCTTCATTTTAAGAGCTTCGATTTTGTTTTCACTAACAGGCTCTAGCAACCACATATAGGCCTTTTAGGCAACGGGCTTTTTCCATAACAGAATAGAAAGTGGGTTGGCTCAGGCTACACAGCGTTATTTGCAATCATGGACGTATGGGGTCGTCTTTTTTCCACCGGGTTGCCGGATTTTATTTGTTGGTTGTTTAGAAAACAAAGAAAAATTAGATAGAAGTATCCAAAACCACATATCGGTGCAAATCCTCGATCTGTGGTGGAGCCTGGAGGGGTTTGCTAAGGTTACTAGGCCTCATAACCCAATACTTCCGGCTCAGTTATTTCAGCTTGTCCATTGAATGCACTTTCATTTTCTTTTTACTTAAACTAATTTGTTCACTTGAGAACCAATTTGGCCCAGATTCATAAATACAGAACTTCCTGTAATAGTATTCAAGAACATCGTGATGGTTTAGCGTTTTAAGTTAGTATTTTAAACTTTAACGCACAAAATGAACAATTTTTAACTTTGGATTTACGTGCTTATAACCGAGAGGCATCCCAAGCTAAGACTTCAATTTTACAGGGTGTTGCTATGAGATGAGTTTCAATTTTTCAGGAGATTATTCATGAATTTGTTTTGACAAATTGATAATTTTTTGAGTGGTGTATTATTAGTTCAAGTTGTATAAAGTTTCATTTGCACCTACATACCGCAAATTGTTGTCTATTTGGCATTGCAAAGTAGAGGAATAATATTTTTTTCCGTTCAAAATCTATAGAGTAATAATGATTAATCTATTGTTAAATCAATAATTACTATAGTTATTTGTGTATTTTCCATGTTGCAAGCCGTTTGTATTTAATCATGACTCAAAATAAAATGTCACCGAATTTCTAAACAGAATGTCACCATTCATATTGTTACTTTAAAAAGAAGTATGTATTTTAAACATCTCTAGATATAACTATTCAATACCTTGGCCATAAATCTGGCTGATTTTTTTATGTTAAAAAGTTTTTTTCGTAACGAAATACTAAGAACGTATGCAAAGCTATTTTACAAACATATTTTTTATGTAGCACCTTTCATAATCAATTAAGTACAAAATACGTACAAGGTATTGTGGAGGTATGGTCCTAAACCCCCGGTATGACCTTTACTCATTACATTACGTATTATATTTATTATATTATTGTTTATTAACCAAGGCCCAATGGGCCAGGGGTTGCGGAGCTAACCCCTAACTGGGCTTGGCCCACTAAGATTAGGGTTTCATGACGGTAGTCATGGAGTCCCCTGTATAAAGGGTCTTCACCTCTCATTTAAGGGACTCTTGGCCTCCACTACATTTTTGTGTCTGTAAAAAGAGGAAACTTTTAGCAGCCATCTCCACTCCCCCGTTTTTCCATGGCAGGTCTCGAGTAAAACCGGAGAATAAGATCGAAGAGTGGCTTCGTTCATGTTCAAAACCGGAGAACTTCCATTCGACCCGGACGGGTTGAATCCATGTTTCTTCAGCTATACACTAAATTTTAATTTATTTTCATTTATTATCTGATACTATTTTCTGTTATATTCTGAATTTATATATACGATATGTTTATCTTATATAAATCAACAGATTTTTTAATTATTATTTATTACTACATAATAGAAAATATTGTGTCACTTATAATATCTTCTTTTATACATAAATGAATTAATAATTTATAAGACAGTAAGTTGATACTTTCATACAAAAGACTAAAAATGGACACTGACGTGTACGCCTGTTATTCATCGTACTAAGTCAACTGATTATGACTAGGATGTCAACTTTCCCATTGACAATTGAAGTTTAACGACCATTTCGTATATCTATTTGTGCCTTCAATATGTGTTCGGTGTCAACCTTCAGTCCCCCGGTGTCATTTTACGTCATTTAATTGAGTTTCATCTAATTAAAAGTTGCTAATTGTCTGAAATAGCATGGGTAGCCAATCAAATCAAATAGCGTGGCTAAAAATCATAAATATGTCACTTAAAACAACTTCTTAGATCGAGGTGATCTTGTTAAACGACTCAGCTTACAAAAAGGGTAGCGGCACAGCTTGTTGCCCGCTTGCTTTCTGTTTCGATGTAATTTAAGCTTACAATCTTGGTAGCGATTTAACCATTGGAAACCTCAATATCCATTTTTGTAGTTCCATCACTGATCATTCAGTTCATGATGGTGAAAAGTTAAGTGGATCAAGAGCGGTGCTTTCATGGTTAAAAAGATGTTAAAAGAGTATAACAAAGTACAAGATGTCCTAGATTGATGTAAATCATGTAAAACTTTCAAGTAATTCTTTGCTTCGTAAGCAAATAAATTAATGTCATTAGAGAGTTCTCACCAAGAGGCTTCTCATGCTCTATATAAGTTGGTGGGTAGTTTGTAGATTCCTAGCTCATTGCGTCTTCTTTGCGAGGGATCCATTATATGCCACTTATCGTTTCATTGAATGTGAAACGGACAAAAGGTAAACGTGTTGGTTTTGCAGTTTGTGATTGCCTTGAATATCAATTAAAATTGTATGTGTTTACTTTTAGATTAAGTTATTTTGATGATATTTTCAACATCTTTAATGATATGGTTAAAAAAAAAGGAAAATAGAACATGATTGTTTTTGTTTTTTTTTTTTTTAAACGTGTAACTAAATATTTTAAATAAACATAACAGCTTCATTGTATAGGTAGGGAATCAACACAATGTTTGGTTGAAATAACGCAACTCTTTATGAAAGAGTAAATTAGTTTCCAGTTAAAACGATATACAAGATTGGGTTACGTTAACAATAACTCTGTCTGTGATTAAATTCTACAACATCTAAATAGTAACTCGGTTACTAATAATCACCCACGATGCTTCTATGTTGATATAGTGGAGTTGCTAGCAATTATTGCTACTCACAGTTGCTATTTTTTATTAGAAACTGTTAATAACTAGTTGCCACTAATTCGGTTTCAGCCCAAAATTACAAGTTTTTAGCACTTACAATGTAGGTATGCTAAAGGTTTTCCAAAAATGGTCGAAATTTGGTTATGGACTTTTTACATGCCATGGCTTCAATACGAAGTGGAGACTGGAGTTCCCCACTGACGGACATACCGCATAACATAATCACGACGACAAGAGTATTATATATGTGGGGTTTCAGTGGTGATCAGTCAAAAAATTTATTATTTAACCCAGTTCAATAATATGTCGAATAATTAATTAAACCAATTAATCAATATATACACAGCGGAATAAATCGAGTAATCAACACCGAAACTAAAACCGACAGGATCCGGTTACAAAACAATACGAGCACGGTAATAATAAACAACATATTATTAACTAGCGAAGAGATAATATATACCTCGGTTAATGAATAACCGGTTGAGACACCAAGGTTCAACGAACAACGCTAAGTGACTAACTGAACAACGAGCAGCAGCGGTGCACTACGGCAGCGACGGTGGTGGCTGTTGACACGCGGGACAGCAGCGAACAGGCGACTACAGCGAAGCTTCGCGGAGCAACGGTGGTGGCCTAAAGTTGGCTGGGTTGCGGAGGTCCGTTTGCGGCAGCGATGGTGACGCAAAAAAAGCTAGGGTGGCGGCTGGACTTCTTGCGGCAGAAGGGTTCTGCTATGTCTTTTTTTTCATGGTCTCACGATATGTATATATATACATACCTCTCCATTCAATATGGAGTAATCTCCAAGTTAAAATAGATTTCTTACTATATCAAGATTATCTTATAATCTTATATTTATTAATAATAAATCGTAACCGGGTTCAAAGTCCAACTTGTTTCAACTCTCGTTTAAAGCCCGAACCATTATATTTAATTAGTAAATAAACTTTATTATTTATAACTATTATAAATAATAATTCCGCGTAATTAGATTCGTCATTTACCGGTTAAACAATTTAAACGGATTTTAGTTCGTTGCCCAAGGTGTAACTCTCACGGGTCGTAACTCAGTCGGTCGCGTTAAATTAACCGAACCGATCCACTATTTCCAACAGTCTCCCACTTGGACGGTTTTTGGTTAAGTTCCTTAACGCAGACAACCAACGGTGCTCTAGCTACACATGGCTGCCCCCAACAAGTTATGACACTTTAAAGTCATTAACCAAAACATCTTGGATACACTATTGCAAGACAATGAGCTTATGATAATCGTTGTCATCTATTCTTTCTGTATAAGACATTAATTGAACAATGAGACATGGATCATATTCAATCTCATATGGTGGTCAATCATTATTGTTCTCGATCTAGAGTCAAAGTGGTCCAATCAAACACACAGTAAGTTTGGGTGAGGTGATGTGCTGAAAGCGGTCTATAAAAACTTAACCTAATCTAGACAGTCTAGTTTTAAATTTATAAATCTAGACTGTCCTAATGCTAGACCACTAGACAGACAAGTATACCTATCAACTGCAGTAAAGCCTAATGAAGTCTGGATATCGAACCCAAAGGACACTAGCGACACCCAAACTAGACCCTTACTAATAACTTAATTAAATAGATTTAATTGTTTTTGTGTTTTTTTATTAACTATAAACTAAAGAATACTTAAACTAAAATGACACTGACACTAACTAACTTTAACGCAATTATCTAGGCGAACTCAAAGATAGGAGAACACTACCTAGGTTTAGAATCCTACTTGTGAAACTTGGATCTCTCTCGTCTATGAAAACTATGATGGAACCGGGATCTTAAAATACGGCACCCTTAGACAACCTAGTGGATCCCTGATCATTCTCCGGGTGTCACCTAAAAGGAAATCTAAGGGGCGTTTAAACTTACCGATTAGTTGGATTACCTGTCAGTCTCTCCAACAATACTAAAGTACCCTAAAAGATAGATTACCTGTCAGTCTCACTATCTCGATACACCCTAAAGTGCAAGGGGTAACCTAAGAACAATAGATAAGACACGGAGTTACAATAAAACTAGGGAAATCTAGGAAACCTCCTGTCAGAGTGTTTGAGCCTAAACACCTAATCCAAGGCCAACCCGACTATCTGTTACCTCTCAGTCTCTAGACAGGTAGAATATAAAGCTCTAACAAATCACTAACCAATGTTCCTATGGATTACTACGTCTAGCAAAACCATAAAATAATCACAAACACAAAGTAAGCGACCTAAATATGCGTCTATAACTGAAATACGTTAACTAAGACACATACGAAACAAAGATCAATAATAAATAAAAACTATATATGCAAACACATCAAATCAATTGTAAAAAGATTCTTTACTTCAATATTAATCCAACAGTAGAAACCAAGAACCAAGAAAAATCCTCAAATCACAAAGTAGTCATCAAAAACCTAGGTAGCTAGGGGGTTTAGCCAACACTCATACTTAGGAACAAAACAAAATAAATAAGTTCAACAACTGAATTCATAATGAAAACAAGTAATCAAACCGAATAATACTATGTTCCAATGAGTAGAGATAAAACCCTGTCTGCTCCTTTTTCTTCTCTCCTTGCGGCTGGCTCCCTCTTGAACTTCTGTCTCAAATCTGCCCCACAAACACCTTTAAGAAAACCAAAAATGGGGTCAATGGCGGCGGCTATTTTCCTTCTGTAGGGCCGGCTCGTCAAAGAATTGTATATGCCCTCCTGATTTTTTCTCTCCAATCGTAATATCTCCCTAAATAAATAAATAAATCGATAAATAAATAAACCGTAATATGTCGGCTTAATTTCTTCCGTTGACTTCTAAAAAAGACCAAAAACAACCATCTTCCATCTTTATGATTTACTCATTATTATTATTATTATAAATGATGAGTTACGCTTGTTTTTTACTTTGTTTATTATTATTTTTTTTATTTTCTTTTTTAAAATACTATATATAACTATAATAATAATAATAAGTAGTATAATATGGCTCGACTTTTCATTCGTTGGTCTCAAGTTTAGTAAAAGGGTTGTATTTTAGCTCATAGAAACCACTAAACCCATATATGAACCAAATAATAATAATATTCAATAAAAACTTGGCTCAAAAGTATGTAAAAGTATAAGAAATATTTATATATAATATGTATATTTTAGACCACATCATGAGGCCTCACACTTCACCAGTTTGAATCAACGAGGGCACCAAGATGTCTAACTATTACATATCATGTAAGAGTACAGAATTCCATCTTGATTACATACAACTCCCACTGAACTTCAGATTATTCCCAACCAATGCCTTTATAGCTGGCAGTTACGCGACAACGGTTGACACTGATCAAAGAATAGCCTTTTAGTAAACGAAAGTTCTAATATGTATCTTATGTCTAAGGATACTAAATGAGTATACCAATATCAAAACATCTTATGACTAAGATCCATGAAGATGATTTGATGCGAGTTACATCCAACGTCATTCATGATGAGGTCTGTGAGTTTGGAAGTTAAATCCTTGAGTCCAAAGTCAGAATAGTCTTAATTCAGAGTCGTTCCCACGAGTCTGACTGACTACGGATAATTTAGAACATAATATTCATGGATTAAACGTATTAAAACCGAACAGTTACATTATTCAACATTTGCATTTAACCATTAAATCAAAAGAGAAGTTAAAGTATAAATGTTGAAATGTTCACACATCCAAATACTAAATCAAAACAAACTACTAGCCAATCTAAGACCAATAGCATCTCTGTGATGATCATGCTTGTCCTGAGTCATCGGTTTAGTGGACGAGTCAGCTAGGTTTTGATCTGTGTCTACTTTGCTTATTATGATGTCTCCTTGTTCCAGTATATCCCGTATATAGTGGAACTCACTTAGAATGTGTTTGGCCCTGTGATGAGATCTGAGCTCTTTGGCTTGAGCAATGGCTCCTGTGTTATCGCAGATTAAGTCGATCGGTTTCTGAAAACTTGAAATCAGATCGAGGTGGGCTATGAATTTCTTCATTCAAGCAAATTGTGAGCGAGAAATATCTCGGTCATTCTGGAAGCTGGCATCAGTGTAACACCTTACGGTGAGCTCTTCTTCCACTCCTCCAAACACTAAGAGCATATCCTTGGTCCTTTTCAGGTACCTAAAAATGTTTACTACAGTCCAATGGGCAATGCCAGGATTTTGCTGAAAACGACTAGCCATGCTTAAAGCATATGAGACGTCAGGTCTAGTACATAACATAGCATACAAGATAGAACCAATCGCTGAAGCATATGGAATTGCTTGCATGTGCTTAGTTTCAATGTCCATTGCTGGAGATTGCGATTTGTTCAACATGGTTCCTTTAGCCATAGGGACAGCTCCTTTCTTGGAGTTATCATTGAGAAGCGTGTCATTACCTTGTCTATGTATGTACTTTGACTTAGCCCTAGAATCCGCTTAGACCTATCCCGGTAGATCTTTATTCCAAGAATATAAGCAGCTTCACCAAGATCTTTCATTGCGAAACAAGATCCTAACCAGTGCTTAACTTCCTTAAGCATAGGAATGTTGTTTCCAATGATCAGTATATCATCCACATACAATGTGAGGAATGATATAGTGCTCCCAATAGCCTTTCTGTAAACACAAGGCTCATCTTCATTTTTGATAAAACCAAACTCTTTGATTTTCTCATCAAAATAAAGATTCCATCTGCGAGATGCTTGTTTGAGTCCATAAACGGACTTATTCAGTTTGCACACCTTGATCGATTTGATCATAGCAATGGATGAGAAGGTTTCACCAAAGTCACACCTTGAGTTTGAGTATAGTTTTTCGCTAATAGCTGTGCTTTATAGGTGTATACATTTCCATGTATGTTGGTTTTCGTTTTGAAAATCCACTTGCTCCCTACTGCCCGACATTCGGGGGTAGCTCAACCAAGTTCCAGACTTGATTGTCATGCATAGATTGCATCTCGGCGTTCATGGCATCTTGCCATTTCCCATATTCCGGATCTAAGATAGCAGATTTGTAATTAGTAGGTTCGTCGCTTGACTCGGCTACTAAGAGGACTTCGGGACCATCTAGATGCCATAGGTATTTAGAATTTGGTACGCGAGTCATATTACTTCCGCGAACGCTTGTGTTTATGTCTGATGTATCAGCAACAACAACTTGTTGATCAGACGTTCCAACTTCCTCAGCGGTTGTTTATGGTTCTTGAATTTCTTCAAGATCGACAATATTATTTCCAGTTCCTCGATCGAGAATTTCTTTCTCGAGGAAGTGGCCCTTCCTTTTAATAGAAATCTTATTTGTACCAGGATGGAAGAAATAATATCCGCTTTGGTTATAGTGTCTGACGAAAACAACTTTTACGCCGCGAGGATCGAGCTTGTCATCAGAATCATTGGTGACATATGCATCACATCCCCATACTCTAAGGAAAGACAAATTGGGTTTACGCCCATGCCATATCTCATATGGGGTTTTGCTTAACTTTTTAGTTGGAGCCAGCTTGACAATGCGGGCGGCGGTCATAAGTGCAAAGCTCCAAAAGGAGTGAGGCAAGTTAGTTCTACACATCATCAATCGGACCATGTTTAGCAAGGTTCCATTTCTCCTCTCGCTCACGCCATTGTGTTGGGGTGTGCCGGGTGGAGTGAGCTGTGAAACAATTCCACACTCTTTTAGATGATTTATAAATTCTGAGCTAATCGAAGCATTTTAATAGTTTTCCCGAGTTGGTTTTCCACTTCGTTTTGAAACTCTTTGAACTTTTCAAAAGTTTCATGCTTGTGTTTCATAAGATACACATAAGCGTATCGACTGTGATCATCAATAAAAGAAACGAAGTATCTTTCATGATTTCTAGACATGGTTCTGAAAGGGCTGTATACATAAGTATGTATGAGTCCTAGCAGATCCTTTGCTTATTCATTCTTATGAGTGAAGGAGTCTTTGGCGAGTTTGCCAGCTAAGCAGGATTCGTAGTCATCAAAAGAGTCCGGTCCTGTGGATTCAAGAATCCCTTCGGATTGGAGTATCTTAACTCATGCTTTGCTTATGTGGCCAAGTCGGGAATGCCATAGAAATGTATCATTGATGCCAGATCTGATACGTTTAGAAAGATTATATACATTATTGTTTATTTGAACATCAATCTCATAAATACCATTTCGAGGTTTAGCCTCAAAATAAAAGATATCATTCAAAGCGTACTTAAATCCTTGTTCAAATAGTAAAGAAACTGAAATAATGTTTCTGGTCAAACCATGTGCAAACAAACAGTTATTTAATGTAACTACAAGGCCAGATGGACAAGCAAAATAATATGTGCCAGTTGCAAGAACTGGGACTCTCTTCCCATCACCAACGATGAGTTCCATGCTGCCTTGTTTCAGCTTCTTCCAGTTTTCAGGCTCCTGCAAGACATTAACGATGTGGTAACCACATCCGGTATCAAATACCCATGTGTTGCTAGAGACAGCGAAAAGTTCAATAACGTAAACGGAAATACCTTTAGAGGAGCTTTCACCATTGGTCCTCTGCCTTTTCAGCTCAGCAAGATAGTCGGGACAGTTACGCTTCTAGTGTCCCATTTTGTTGCACCTGTAGCACTGGCGCTCCTCAGGAGGCGGCGGTGGTACCTTTGCAACACCCTTGTTAGTGTTGGTGACAGACTTGACATCAATAGTAACCCTTTTCTTTCCTTTACCGTTATTACACCGGTTCTTGGGTTTAGGCATCTTGACACCAGCAGATCGAACCATAAGAACTTGATTAGTCTTAGTGGGGATATTCATTTCAGCCATTTTGAGCATTCCATGAAGCTCCGGCACTGTCTTCACCCAGCCATTCATGTTGAAATTCATTACGAACTGGTCGTAAGAGCTGGGAAGATAGTTCAAGATGAAATCCGCTGCTATTTCATCTGACAGGGGATAATCAAGTTTCCTCAACTGTTCGATGTGCCCTTTCATTTTGACGACATGCACACTAACAAGTGATCCCTGTTCCATTCTGCAGCTTATAAGCTGCTTCATGGTGTCATAGCGTTCTTGACGGGCTTGTTTATGGAACATGCCCTTGAGTTGCTCCAGCATCTCATAGGCATCAAAATCTTCCAAGCCTTTAGCAAGCTCGTAAGACATGGTGGCTAGCATAATGCAGGCGACTTCAGCAGAGTCGTCTATATGCTTGTCAAGAACTTCTTTGGCTAGCAGCAGTATTGTTTCTAGGCTCGGTTGGAACTGGTCCATCGAGAACATAGTGCTTCTTTGCCATCTTGAGAACAAGTCCCAAATTGCGGTGCCATTCAATAAAATTGGTGCCATTCAGCTTTTCTTTCTCAAGAATAGCCTTGAGGGTGAATGAGGAGTTATTATCAGTTGACATCTGTTAAATAAGCAAAAGTAATTTAATTAGTATTTTTGATGTTTTAATCCTATTATCAATGACCCAATAACATTAATAAAATAGGAACTTGAAAATCTGGCTTCCAGTTACTAATGGCAGCTGTAGTACACAACATTAGTAACTGGTTAGGCAGACAGACAACGATTGCCAATTGTGAATAATGCACAACTCTCGGTTATGAGGCCTATTCAGACAACACTTGTCTAAGTAGATACGTTTAGCCTCATCTATGCCCACCTTAGTCTCCAGACAGCTGTAGCACGTAACAGGAGAGTAAAGTAATAGTCGCCCTAGTATAGTCACTTGTGAAAGGGCCGGATGTGTCAACGAAACCCTTTCACCTTGAAGGGATAGGCTAGAATTCAAGTGCGGTGCTGTAGCTCCAAAAACTTGATGTTTCATAGTATGCCTCAAGTGTGGCTTATAGTAGGATGGCATAGACTATTGATTTTAAAATTGGGATTAATTTTAAATATTACCGAATAGAGTGAAATTCCAGTTTTACAGTATTATTCGGGACAACTTGATGAACTCTTTCATCTCTCAGGAAACTTAGTTTTATATAACCTATTAAAATTAAGTTTGTCGCGATATAAATAACCAACTTTAAGTTAATAGTTACCTATTAAGTTATTTAGTTTTGGAAAATCAAATTTAGTTTAATTTTGCAAAACATGATTGGTTATAATTTGTTTTAAATCAAACTTTGTTTTAAAGACAAAATTTAACAAGTTGTAAAACCCTTTTTAAAACTTGTTTTATTATGATTGTTTTTAATGTTTTAAAACTTCTTTTAAAATATATATATTGGTGTGAGGTTGGTTATTATATAACAATTATAAAAATAAGCAACCACAAAAGCAATAAATAAATATGTAAATCTATATGGCCAATAATTGTTCGATCTTGCTAGAGCCTATTAGCAAGACCGAACAGGTCACGGGGTCATAACACACAAACAACCATAAGGATGGACTTGAGTGCATCCAATCGTCGTCTTGAGCAACTCCCACTGACTTCGTGATTCCCGTTTAGATTCGATGGTCTTTGTCTTCGGGTCTTTGTTTATTACAATAAATGAAATACAATATTACAAAAATAAATATAATAAAGGAAAAACCCTAACTATTACAAATTTGAATCATCCATATGGCCAAAACCAAAAACCCAAACATCACAAACAACCACAAACACGGTCGGGCCAGATTTACACATTGCATAACAAACAACCGAAATTCGGGCAAGCTTTTGGTCAAATAAAACAAAATAAAATTTTGACCAAAATATAAAGTGGCCCTAAAAATTAATTAGACCAGAAACTTTAAAACCAGTTAAAGTTTGTGCTCTAATTCCGGTAAAAAGACTGGTACCGACTCGTACGTTGTAACCAAGTCTCTGATACCACTGTTGGGTTTCAGTGGTGATCAGTCAAAAAATTTATTATTAAACCCGGTTCAATAACATGTCGAATAATTAATTAAACCAATTAATCAATATATACACAGCGGAATAAATCGAGTAATCAACACCGAAACTAAACCCGACAGGATCCGGTTACAAAACAATACGAGCACGGTAATAATAAACAATATATTATTAGCTACCGATGAGATAATATATACCTCGGTTAATGAATAACCGGTTGAGACACCAAGGTTCAACGAACAACGCTAGGTGACGAACTGAACAACGAGCAGCGACGGTGGTGGCTGTTGACACGCGGGACAGCAGCGAACAGGCGACTACAGCGAAGCTTCGCGGAGCAACGGTGGTGGCCTAAAGTTGGCTGGGTTGCGGAGGTCCGTTTGCGGCAGCGATGGTGACGCAAAGGAAGCTAGGGTGGCGGCTGGACTTCTTGCGGCAGAAGGGTTCTGCTATGTCTTTTTTTTCATGGTCTCACGATATGTATATATATACATACCTCTCCATTCAATATGGAGTAATCTCCAAGTTAAAATAGATTTCTTACTATATTAAGATTATCTTATAATCTTATATTTATTAATAATAAATCGTAACCGGGTCCAAAGTCTAACTCGTTTCAACTCTCGTTTAAAGCCCGAACCATTATATTTAATTTGTAAATAAACTTTATTATTTATAACTATTATAAATAATAATTCCGCGTAATTAGATTCGTCATTTACCGGTTAAACAATTTAAACGGATTTTAGTTCGTTGCCCAAGATGTAACTCTCACGGGTCGTAACTCAGTCGGTCGCGTTAAATTAACCAAACCGATTTCCAACAATATAGTACTTAGTTTTCGAAACCACACATTTTCATCTTCTCACTAGTGTATTTTGCTAAAGCCAGTGGGGAAGTTTGGGCTAAATCATAGAGGTGGTCGAAAGAATTCAGCGTTGACCAGACTTGATACCTATAAAAATTTTCGGACGAAATCACGAACATTAACACTACTAACCGAAAGAACGGGGTGGCCAGGGACACCCCGGGCCCCAAGCAAGCTTCGCTCTTGGCTAAAGCCCTATACAGTATTATAGTTCATATTTCCAAAGTGAGCCCCTTGGGTCTTTGCAAAGTATCCCACTATGAATTCTAGCATTTATGCTGTAGAAACGAACCTACTATTGTTCACTTTCACCATTCTACTTTATGTAAATGCTTCATATTTAGATGAATTAACAAAAACTTTAGTAAAAGGATACTAGCATGCATACGATAGAAGTAAGGATAGTCCTAGGCGTATGACTAACATTCCCTCAAGTCTCAAAGGCTGGAAACATAGTTTCTATTACAAGATTGCCTCTGTTATCCCGCAAGAGATGCACCTTTGTGCTCCGATGGACTCTATTGATGATGATATATCCGGCAAGGCGCTCTATGAAAACGACCCCACGTTCAAGTATCTATGTGATCACCCGACCAACATGCATCTAATATAATGGAACACTCTTATGGCTATGGGAATGAGCTGCCACTAGGAACAACTTGTATTTGAGCTACATGTCTCATGGACGACATACATTCGTCTTCCTTGTGTTTCCTTATGTTTTCTTGATGGCACATCCCTTTTATTTTGTGTGTTTCTCTAATGTGGTTATGAACTTCTATTAAATGCTTTACCGTGAGCAAAGAGATGAGCCCAAAACCTTGGGGGAAAAAAATGCTTTGCTTTGCTTTGCCACGTCTCACTAAGGTGTTAACAAACATAAGCTAGAATTCCGTTCCTTGCGCAGCAACATTGCCTCTTCGTGGAGTAATGGTAACACAAGGCGTCCATGTTGTTAATAATGTGGATAATGACTCAATGGTAGCATTTGTTTCAACATGCCAGTCGTTAACTCGTGATAAATATGTTGATCAGACATCTGCAACTTAATGTGTCAACTTATCCGTCTCTAGCAGGACAAGGTACTAGCTTGTGTTGTGATATCCTTGGCTCTTTGTTGCTTTCCAATCGACACTGATTGGTTTGTTTTATGCACACTTTTTTTATGTTAATTATATAGTATAAGTGCACTAATATCATCTCTAAATATATTATTTTAATGTCTTTTGTTAACCGGTTCTAGTTCGGTTTTAACTAGCTTCGGTTCGGTTTTCACTGATTCTAAATTGGTTTCAACAGATGGCCGGTTTCAACCCTATGGTTCAGGATGGAACCAATTCCGGTTCTCCTCGAACAAGTCAGTTTCAGTTCTGGAAACATTTTTCTTATCTTTTTTCTGTGCACCTCCGTTTACGCCACTAAAAATTACGGGTAAATAGGATGCCTATGTTTTCTAAGGAGATGTAGAATAATAACGACTATTTATTTTATTACGCTACAAAATATCTTTTAAATACACAAATGAGACCCTTAAACTGAAATAGTGAAATATATTATGAATGAAAACCAATAAATTTTGTCCTCAAAAAGTCAAACCGACTCATCTCCTGTCAGTGGACCTCTTCTAAATTCTTTAGAATAATTAATTTTAAAAGTTTTGACCCATACAAGGACGGTCTCATTTTGGCCCACAATATCTCTACGTGCCCTTTACATCCCAAAAGACCCATTTTTCTCATAAATTATTTGTCTATCGCAATTATGTAACGGGTTGGTTTATTATATAATAATTCTTTATCATAGAAAAGATACAAGAGAATATCCACCATTCATTTCAATTTAAACTATGGCGGTGACATAAGATGAGGAACATTGAAACGTATTCTAATCCTTCATTTATTTTCGATAATGAGTTATATACTCTATATTTCACATTTGATTTATGGTAAACCAAGTTGCCTACAATCAAATCCAATTAAAAAGTTAACAAAATGATTTTGTGTTCAAAATTGTGCAAGTAATTAACATTAAAACAACTGATTTCATTCATGTGGCCTCTCCAAGTTCTAAACCGGACCCAAAATTTTAAACTGCCAAATCTGAACCGTGTGGATCTCAAACTAGCCTAACTGGCTAACTTGCTTCAAGTTCAACTTTATTGTTTTGATTAAGTTCAAGGTTCATGAATACCCCAATCAAAAAACAAGAATGCATGAACACTTAACAAAACTATAATTTAACTATAGGTTCGAGAACATAAACAATACTGGGAAAGACTGTCAATTCAAGATAGATAAGATTTATATCATAAGCTTTACTTTAAAACTCTTATTAATTAGTGTGTTGTCTATCCACAATTTTGAAGAGCTTGAAAATGATTGGTATGATCCTTAAAATGTTTTAACGTAGTAACTACACACTCAAGCTAAAATACATGCATTTCTGGATCCCTTCACATACGGTTTACAGCAGGCCTACTACAACCATGCAAACCTTGTCGACAATAAGGGCACGCAAATGCTCAGGAAGATTGTGTGTATGTTTAGTTGATATGACATAGGATTGAAACGTACTAAGTTGTTGAAACTATTTGTGTTAAGTGTCATAACTATTTATGAAAATTCTTTTTAAGTATGCCGGCCAGTTTATTAATAAGCTATATGTCAACGTCTTTTTCAAAAGTGTTTTCAGATAATCAAGAGTACAATTATAGCAAGGATAGATTATCGAAAGAGCTAATGACTCCTTAGGTGATACACAAATCTGATGTCTCCAATAATTAACCCTTGTAACAAATTTTGATGCAAGTTTAAACAATGGTTTGTAATTAAACAACGATGTTTAATTCCCTTTTGTATAGAATAATATTTAAGTTAATATATTATTGTTTAAATAAGCAAATGTTTTTATATACTATCAACTATTAGTCATATGTTTAAACTTTAAAACCCCTGAAGCCCCTGTGAAATAAGGTAACCATTACTAATATGTGACCGCTTATCGTGTAAGATGTAGCTAAAACCATGATTTATTTTGGACAATATACCAAACCGAAATGAAAATACTAGTCTTATTGTTTTCTTTTTAGAGCCACCTTGTTTCATAATCATGAAGTCATCATGACACTATAGATGCGATTTTTATCATGCAAGTAGATGCTGTGGACAAACTTCAGGAAAAGTACATCACGACACTTGTGATTTTAAAAGATAAAGCAATCAACAACATTAAAAGCCAAAACAATACATGACAAAACGAAAATATAGTGTTTTCTTGCTTGTATGAATATAGTTGATGTTTGACGTAGCATATTTTAATTCAATCTTTATATTAATAAAGTGCAATTAAAACTCCTTAATCATAAATAGAGGGTGTGTAAACCCAAGTTTGAGTTCACATAAGTTTGAACATAGCTTGTCTATGCATTACGTTAATAATTTTCAAGTTTGAGCTTCGTTCCCGAAAATTCAATCTTGATAATCTAAACTACGACTAATTAACCGACAATAATGAATACCTACAATTTAATTACTAGCACTCCTAAGTTCTAACTTTCAATTTTATTCAGTCGCACTCAAATAATCATTATTGATTTATGATTGATTTTTACTCAACCTTACTTACAAGAGAGATGTGAATCTCAAATTAAACTGAAGCCCGTTTATTCTTGAATTGCCTCAAGCATTTGATGAGACGGTGTCGAGTAACTTATGGACAACCATTCTTGTTCACACCTTAATCATGAAATCTATTTCAGATTTGCATTTTTACCAATCATATGTACATAACTACATATTAGTGAAAATATTAATTGTATACATCTTCAAATAATGTAGATGGAGTCAACGACTAGTTGTAGGAGGACACCTATGTAGGAAGGACCACACCAAATTTAAGGTCACGAGATATGGCTCACTCTTCACGATAGGCTGTTACGTGTGACCCCATTTCTGCATTGTCGGCGTCCCCACGTCCTAATACTGCCCAAATACTACTTTCTGAGACTCTAAATTACATTGTTGTCCTCAGATGACAATGAAATTACATTGTCATCATATCATGACCCAGTCTATGTCCCGACTGCCAACTGTTGCCAACTACTACGGTTTAAATACGGGTGTTGGTATATGAACTTTAAGAAAAGATTTTATAACACAGAGAAAATTGGAAATATCATACATAATTTAATGTACATATTCACTAAATTTATAGCATATGCAAAGAACGGTGGATGGAGTTGACATAATTCTGACCCAACGAGTCAGGTTATGGTAGCCTAAACCGACCCGAATTGTCGGGTTTGATATAATATCACTTCAAACATCGTATAAAGTACATACACATATAAATATTACAATATATGTAAAAATGTACTATATTGTGAACATTTTAGATATTTCTTAGTTTGTAATCTGCTTATTTTTTTTATTAACATACACCCAATATATATATATATATATATATATATATATATATATATATATAAAGACAAGCATAGGCACACATCATGTGTACATAAATGGTGAAGAGGATTGTGGAATTGTGTTTGATCGTAGATAACAAAACGGTAGCCAAGAAACTTGTTTAAAGAAATAGGTAGAGAAGATTATATAAATATTTCTTGGAATGAAATAATGGAAATTTCATATAAATTAGTTACATAATTTATTCAAGTTATAAATCCTTTTAATATATGAAACTTCGTATTAACTAGCTATGTCTATCCAAATAAAAAGTTTGTGTTCTTTAACCAACATTTTTGTAGCTTTTAGAGTAAGTCGAGGTAAGAGATTAACTTTGGATTGGGATAGCTGATGTCGGCTTTTTGAACTTCTGATTGTAAGTGTACTCGCCTATGTTTGTTTGGTTTTCGTTCATTTCTTTTTGGTGACTTTTCAGTTGTAAATTTCTTGGTCTCATAGCAACTAGTTAGGGGGTATTCGTTTTAGTTTTAATATATTTGGCTTTATAAAAATTAAAATTAAACAAGTTTGAGGAATCGTGGTTTATTGATATTGTTAAAACACAAATCTAAGGGTTCTGATTTGTACATGGATAGAGGTTGGAGGTATTGACTTGTGGGGGACAATTGTTTGGTGGAGTCACATGGAAATATGACCTTTTAGCGACAACTCATGAATTTCCCTTTTTGTATTTAATGCTTATTCATATCCTCAACGTTATCCATCAATGTGAAAATAGACAAGATTCTTATTTTTTGTTACTTACAAAACATTGTTATCAACTTTTGTAAATTTAACTTATTTCAAAGTTTTTGTTTTAAAATATTTTACCTTGAATTAAACTCAAATCAAGTGCTTTTGATTTAGTGATATCAAGACGTGTAAAATTATATCTCTTCTAATCAGATTGAAAATTTGAGTCTCGTGATAAACAGTGATATAAGTAAAATTTAAGGATGTATGTTAGCTTTAAAAGACTCAATTTTGATAATAGTTATCAATCATATTTGTATTTTATATCATCCATAATTGCAAAATTTGTAACAAGTTGTATTGATGCTGACCGAACAACATATGTGTCAGTATCGAAGCTGGCATCGTTATTCGTTTTTGTAGTTTTCAGTCTATGTAAAACAAGTGTCGATATCCTTCTTCCGAATATTATGACTTACTTTTTGGGTTACACGAGACAAGTTTTGTGTGATTAAACAAATGTAAATAAACCTTTTAGATTTTGTAATATACATAGATTTTTTTTACCAAATTGAACCAAACGAATATCACCCGAGCATCATCTATACCCGTACTAGGATTCAGTTTTATTGTTTTTGATAACAACATGTTTCTATATATTTTCACTACCCGCACAGAATCTACCGTTCGTCAATATAACTCTGTAACTAACAACCTTATATTTATAACTTTTATTTGATTACGTATAATATTATTATAAACATTACATAACCGAATTCCCGTCACATTTGGGCGGAAGAATTTCAGTGGTTAAGGTATATATAAATCAACCAAAGACTAAGAAGACAATAAGAATAAGGGTATATATAAATCAGCCAGACTAGGAAGACAAGAATAAGTATCAAAACATCAAGCACCAAAGTATACTTTACATAACTCGTTTTATTTAATTTTTGTTGAATTATTTGAATAAGAAGCATAATGGCACAAGTTTCACGCTCTTTACACCGTTTAATTTGATATTTCTATTTCTAGGCTAATCATTTTTGTTTTGGTATTTCCATTTCTAGGTCAATCATTTAGCTCTCCCCTAGTCTAAAATTCTATTTTGATGACTACTAACACAAATTTTACACGTTTCTATGCATATCTAAACTGGTATGAACAACGATAATTAACATGTAAATGCTACTTGTTAAATTTTTGTGTTATATTTCACTGAAGGCACAAAGTTTAACATGAGAGATGCATCTGATGAACAATTAATCTCATACGTACCGATACATGCATTCAATCGTGTGTATAAATAAATACATGCAAACATATGTATGTATACAATACTTATAATAAATATTGCATCATAATGCAAAATTAAACTATTTTATAAAATTGCTTTTTATCAAAATCATTTTTAACAGTTGAATCGATTTCATTTTAAAACAAGTCTAGCAATAAGCTAGAAACAAACGTCCACCAACAAAAAATACAAAGGCAACTCAAGTTTTAAATCTACATCGATCCTTCCACTCTAAAGATTATACATTTACCCTATGCTTTACCCACACAAAACTAATATTCTTGATTTCCTTGATTAGTGTCTTGATGAATGATCTTTTCATGTTAAACAATATGACATCATTTAGAGCACACCATATGCACCAACAAGATTTTAGGATCGTTGCATGAGCCACTTTCCTTCTCACCGAATTAAGATGTAGGCTTTTATGTAGGTCAAGAAGGTCTGAATATAAAACACATAAAGTGGTGGCATATTACACCATTGACTCACAAACTGTAAGATTATGGACACCTTACTACAATAGGTTGGTATGTGTTCCACCGACTTGTTAAGGGCACCACCTTAGCTTATTGTGACGTTCCTTTCAGAAAGGGCATCCATGATTGGGATGACGTATCTTCGCCCTTGACGCAAAAATGTTAGATTTTAGAATGCACCCACCTTCTTCTTTGTAAAATAAAAGTTTGAAATGCTTACACTCAATTTGCCGCATAGAGCTCTACAGGATTTGATAGAGAATAAAGACATTATGATCTACAAGCCAGTTCCGTTTGTCATCGACGAACAGATCCTGAACATAGAAATCTAGGTACCTGACTTAATAGACTTAGGTAGTGTTTGGTATGAAGTAATAATAGATGGAATGGAATAAATCATTCCAAATGAATGAAATAAAACAAGTTTGGTTGTCATTCATCAATGGAATGAATCATTTCTAAGGAATACAATTCCTTCCATATATAGCATTTTTGATTCCTTAGTAAATTGTGGTTTTTCTTTCATTCCTTCAAGGTATGGAATGAAAAATGATCAACAATTATTATTATTTTATTATAGTATAACTTTATTAAATTATAATAATTATTATATCGTATCATGTTATTCTCGTTCCATTAATGATAAAAAATATTATGTGTGTATAGCTTACTATTTAATAAAAAAATAATAACAAAGTTATGATTCATTTCATTCCTACGTGGTAACCAAACAAGACAATGAAATGGTAATGATTCATTTCATTCCTTTATCAATTCCATTCTATTGTCCATTCCATTCTTACGTTTATTCCATTACCCTATACCAAACAGACCCTTAAGCATTCAATGTGATTCTCCAATTCTGTTACTAGTATAGAGACCAATAACCGAGCAAAGTTTATGCTATTTCAATGTAAAATTCAATGGGAACTTAATAAATAGAGATGAATCCGCGAAACAACAATCTAACTAAAATAGAGTGTCCATTTTCAATGCTTGTTAAACTTTTAATCAAAGTTTGAAGACGGACATTTGTCTTTACCAAGACGTCATCAATTTTGAAAATATTATTCCACACTAGGTAGTTCTTGGTATCCATAATTGTTTGTCGGAATGGAACAAACTATTGTGAGAATGAAAATTGGTGGTTATTTAATGGGGGTGAAGTCACATATTAACTCGTACATTCTACTTCTCGTAAAACACCCAAAATTTATTAAATCTATCGTCCTTAGTTTTTTTCATTGCATTCCCTCTTTCACCCTACATCACCTCCACCACCCCTACCACTGTTATCGCCACTATCCAATACCCGCCCACCACCACCGACCTTCTCCCCTATCACCACCACCGCTACCCCGCCACCACCATCCACCCACCCAACCACCTACTCATCGCCCGCGGGCCATCATCACCACCGCCCATCGGTTACCACTGCCACTACCCACCCCTAGCGGCACCTTCGCCGCTAGCCATGTCACCGCCACCCACCATCATCGCCGTCACTCACTTCCTGTTTTATTTTATTCATTCGTCATTTTCTGCCTACCAACTAACACAATGTAATTATTCATTTCATTTTTACATAATAACAAAACATGTCAATAGAACAATTTTTAATAAGACAAATCTATATCTATATTAAAACAACATTTCTTTCAAAAATAACATGCATCCTCATAAATTCTTGTCAATAAAATAATTCAAAATTAAATTAAATAATTATTCTCATAAATAGCATGCATTCTCATAATTTCTTGCTAATAAAATAAACAAAATTAAATTAAATCTCATTTAACTTCTAGAATTTCTCGTTAATATAAAATTAATTTATTGCTAATTCATTGTTTAAATTTTGATTAGATTCATGATTTAACTTTCTGAATCTCAAATTTGTTTATGATATTGATGTTAGGATTTAAAGTAGACTTAATTATTCTTTTTGTTGTCTTTTTTTAATCACCTGTGTATCACAGAGGTTCTAACATAGTTGAGAATAAAAATCTCACTTTTTGTGTGGTGGAGATAATAATCCCACATTTAAAAATCTCTGTCAATGGTCCAACCTTTTCAAATATTTTTCTCTCAATGGGCATCTGTTAAAAAACACTTGACGTTGTTGAGTTTTTTTTTTTTCCAAAATTCAAACCGATGTTTTAGGGCTTTTGATCGAAAGAAGGATATGAGTGACCGATGTAAAATTTATCTCGAAACGGTGATCCAAACGACGAAACAAGGTTTCAATTTGGGTGTTTGAATTTTCCAATTAACAATAATCAAGCCATTTGAATCACCGTTTTGAGATAAGTTTTACATTAGTCGACTCGTATGTTTCCTCCGATCAAAAGCCCTAAACCATTGGTTTGAAATTCGGAAAAACACTTAACGTTGTTAAGTGTTTTTTAATGGAGGTCCATTGAAAGAAAAATAGTCGATAGGTTAGACCGTTGACAGTGATTTTTAAATTAGCGATTATTATCGACCAATATACAAAATATAAAATTATTTATTTCCAATTTACTTAACAATAATTACTTTAATTTCTTTATTCATTCCATTACCTCTGCATTTTGTTCACCTATCCATTCCAATACTCCCTCCTATTTTTTTTTTGCAAACTTGCAAAGTCAATTTTTAAAAAAAATTATTTTTGAAGTGTTTTGTGTGTTAAACCTTTTGTGTGTAATCGGTGTTCCGTTTTTTCAGCTTTGACTTTTGTATATGAAGAAATGGGACATTTCAACCCCCAAATAAATGGCAAAAGGTGTATTATGGTTCAACATACGGGGACCACACGGAGTCTTAGATTCTAGTGTTTCTCACATTGCTTTAGATTTTAGAAACTTTCAAACAAGCAAATTTCTGTTTTTCTTTTCTCCTAACAAAGTATGTGTATAATTTAATGACATCTCATTTATAACATGTAAATCTGCTTGACTCATTTTGAAAATCAAGTTAAATCGTTAAAATTCATGTTATATCATTTAAATGTTGTGATAACAAATAATTTGACACGAATAAATATATAGAACATGATAAGTTCCTAAATTTCAATCGTAAACTAAAAACAATTAAATTGTATTTTTGTTATATGTTTAAGCAATTCAAACAAAGATAAAGTTGCATATATAAATATCTTGTTAGAACGATAATAGCTGCAACTTAAATGTTTTACATGTACTTTATGTGACTATAATATAACAAAATTTAAAAGCGATGCACTTTTTTTTAACAACAATCTATCTTTGTCTTAACCTATAAAATTTGAACCCACAGCTTTACATTTGTAAGAGGAACACTATACCATCAGAGCAAGGGATCATAGGTTAAAATCGATGTAATACGTAAGAAACTTATGTTTTATAAATTATCGGGAAAAAATATCAAGCTAATCTATAATCAAATATTTGGAAGCAGTTTGAACTTTAAGCAAGTGTCGATCTAACCAAGTTTCTAAATATTAGAAATTTTATTGCTAACGTTTAGGTTTTTCAATTCATGGCTTGGTAGAGAAGATTTTGGGACGTTGGTTAAGAAGACGCTTATTGATGGCTCGTTTCATGGTTCTCTGGATGCGAGATTGTTGTATAAATTTAAAGCTTTGCGTGATGCTATCACTAGATGGGCGATCGATTGTAAAGCCAAAGAAAATGAGGAAAGGGTTTTATTGGAGCAAGAGTTGCGTGATTTGGACCAAACCATGGAGGTCCGGGATTTGTTGGAAGAAGAGACATGGTCTTTAAGCGAAATTAAAAGACGGCTAGGCGAGTTGGATAATCATTATTATCGGGATTTGAAGCAAAAGGCTCGGTGTAATTGGGCGATTCATGGAGACGAAAATTCTCGACTTTTTCACGGTTTTATTAATAAACGTAAAGCTTCAAATTATTTTCCGGGTTTGGAAGTGAATGGGGCGTGGGAAACAAACCCGATTCTCATTAAAAAGGAAGTTTTGCGTTTCTTTGCTGGTAAGTTTAAAGAATCTATTACTCATCTGCCTCGGTTGATTGGATATGGGTTTTCGGTCTTGTCTTCGGTGGAGGCGGATTTTTTGATCAGTGATTTTTCCGTGCATGAGATCAAGAAGGCGGTTTTTGAAGGCGGTGGTGACAAAGCTCCTGGGCTGGATGGTTTTAATTTTAGGTTCATTCGGTTTTTTTGGGAGTTGTTCGAGAAGGATTTTGCGGATATTCTTGATCATTTTCATAGGGTTAAAAGTTTTTGCTCGGGGGTTGGTTCGTCTTTTATCACCTTAATTCCTAAGGTAAACAATCCGTCTTCTTTGGGGGATTTTAGACCGATAAGTCTCATTGGTTGTATTTTAAAGACTGTGTCGAATGTGTTAGTGAATCGACTCAAAACGGTTATGAATAAGATTGTCTCAGAGCATCAGTCGGCTTTCTTATCCGGGAGATATATTCTTGATGGCCCTTTGGTGGCTAATGAGGTTATTGCTTGGGCTAAGAAGAGGGAGAGAAGAATTTTTATGTTCAAGATTGACTTCGATAGAGCCTTTGATAATGTGAATTGGGAGTTCTTGTTGTCGGTTCTTTCTCAGATGGGTTTTCCTTCGGTCTGGTGCGATTGGATTAGTGGTATCTTGTTGGCGACCAGATCATCTGTTCTTGTTAATGGATCTCCTACATTCGAATTTGGGTGTCATAAAGGCATTCGTCAAGGTGAACCGCTATCGCCTTTTCTTTTTATTATTCTGATGGAGGCTTTTTCAGGTATGTTGAAACAAGCCTATGATATAGGTGCGTTTCATGGTATTACTCTTCCTAATGAAGGTCCTACTTTATCCCATCTTTTTTATGCGGATGATGCTATGATTATAGGAGAGTGGTCTTCTTTTAATTTTGATAACTTGAAACGTATTCTTCGCATATTTTACTTGTGTTCGGGGCTAAAGATTAATCTCCATAAATCAGTGTTATTTGGAGTAGGTGTAGAAGATGGTGAGATCGATATCCAAGCTGGTTTCATGGGTTGTAAGCCGGGTAGAATCCCGTTTTCTTATCTAGGGATTATGGTTGGCGCTAACATGAATAGGGTGGTTAATTGGGAACCGGTTGTGTCCAAGTTCAAGAAGAGGCTATCTAAATGGAAAGTTAATTCGTTATCTATTGCCGGTCGGTTAACCCTTATTAAATCGGTGCTGGATAGTCTTCCCACTTATTATTTTTCGCTTTTTAAGGCACCCAAGAAGGTTACCAATGATTTAGAAGCTTCGATGAGAAGGTTCTTATGGGGTGGTTCGGATGATGTGAGGAAGATGTCATGGGTGGCTTGGTAGGTAGTCACCAAACCTATAAAAGAAGAGGTTTAGGTATCGTTCGTTTAGAGGTTAATAATCAAGCGCTGATTACTAAATGGCTTGGGAGATTTCTAAATGATAATCACGCGATGTGGAGAAGAGTAGTGTTGTCTATTCACGGGTCCTCGCGCTGTTGGGGGCTTGCTCCGGTTAATAATGGGGTTCCCGGGGTTTGGAAGAATTGTGTTATGTTTTGGAACAAATTTAAGGTTGATGGTGTGGGTTTTAATAGAGTGATCGGGGCCACAGTTGGGAATGGTCGCCAAGTTCGGTTTTGGATGGATTTGTGGTTGGGTTCGGCGCCGATTATGGACAAGTATCCGTCCTTATATGAGGTAGAAAAACATAAAAATGTCTTGCTAGCAGATCGGTTGGTGGTCACTGGATCTTCTCGTCGCATTGTGTGGGATTGGCTTAGAGCTCCTTGCTCCCAACAGGAGGTGATCGAGAAGCAAGAGTTGGAAGATCTCCTTCAAGGGGTGGTGATGGTTGACCGTGAAGATTCATGGTATTGGGCGGTTGGTAGCTGCAAAGAGTTCGAGGTTTCGGCGATTAAAAGATGGATGGTGCGGTCCGTTGTGGATGCTGGGAGTTTCGGTTTCCAATGGAGCGATTGGGTCCCGAAAAAATGTAATATTTTTATGTGGAGGGCCGTTCTGGATAGTCTTCCAACCAAGCAGGCTTTAGCTAGACGTCATTTGCATTGTGATGATCATAGTTGCGCTTTATGTGAGAGTAATGAGGAATCGCTCGAGCACTTGTTAACCGGGTGTTTCATTTCTATGGCTGTTTGGAATGCGATTGGTTCATGGTGCAACATCCCTAGATCTTTTGTTTTTCATGTCAATGATTTGGTGGAAGTGCATAAGGTTTGTGGTGCGACGGGGAACAAGAGATTGATTATTCATGGAATTGTCATCATTACTTGTTGGAGGATTTGGCGGGCTAGGAATGAAAAGATTTTTTCGGGCAAGAACACTAAGGTGGTAGAAATGGTTGCGGATATAAAATCTTTGGGTTTTCTTTGGTACAAAGATAGATCTAAGATAGGGGTAGTGGATTGGAAAAGATGGTGTTTATTTGATGTAACGTGATTGTTGTTTTTGGTTTTTGGATTTCAGCGTCTTTCTCCGTCTTGGTGATAGTCGTTGGTTGTATTTGTTTTTAATGAAAGTCAATTTAAAAAAAAAAAAAAAAAAAAAAAAAAAACTTTAGCTTTGACTTAATACTCCTATCATAAAGTTACCTTTTTAATGCAATTTTTATCAATCATCAATGCTACGTGTTTAAAAATGCAACTTTCTTGACTTTCACCAATTAAACAACTCTTTACAACTATACAACTCTTTATGCGTGCCTTTTTAAGTGAAATGAAATTTTTTTTGGCATTTTTAAAATACATGTGATGGTCTGAAAAGTCGATGATATTTTCCCAAAAGCAGGATATGGTTTTGACCATTAAAGTTCACTTTTTCCAAATTTAATCACAAAAAAAACTTTTAGAAGTCTACCCTTGTGTTCTGATAATATGGTGACACGTTTAAAACTTCTTATAACCTTCGGTGATATTCATACATATTACCTTTTGAAAGAAAGATTGAAGAACATTCAAATTGGAAAAAACCATCACTCTTTTAGCCTTTCTATTTAGGTTATTTAAATGTATCTGACTTTACTTATTGTTGTTATATGTATTAACCATCCGAACTTATGTTTTTGATTCCTCAAACACACAACACAAGTTGATTGGGTTAGACAAATGATAACTTGTTGACTTGGTGGAGATAAAAAGAAAGCTGAAAGGAACGGTGACAATTTGGATTTATCCTTACTAGGTTGTATAAACTTAATTGATTGTGATAATTTAAGTCGTGTTTGGTAATCTCTTAATGATTTTATTAAGAGACTGCTTTTAAATCGGTCAGGGGCAAAATGTGTTTTGTTCACTTAAAAACGTCGAAGCAGGGTAAAGTAGGTTTATGCCTCGAGCGTTGAAGTTTGGAAGAAACGGTAGACGGTGGCGAAAAGCAGCGGGGACGAGATGTAGCGAAGCAGGGTAAAGGAGGTTTAATGGTTTATGCCTCGAGCGTTGGATTTCGATCGACATAGTAGGGGCGATGCCGGTGGAGGAGCGCGAGGTGGTGGCTAGGGTTGAGAGTATATGAAGGAGATTAGTGATTTGTGTAGGTCCCTACATGGGTGGATCTAACAACGTCTTTGGATCAACCTAACTTAGTGCTAGCAGAAATCATACTAAGCAACCAAGAGGTCTCAGATCTTGAGTTTATTTTCGGTTAAGGAAAGGTGAGTGAGAGAGAGAGAGCCGAGAGAGAAGAGAAAACGTTAGAGTGATTGAAATTTTACCAAAAGATTTTCTATTGAATAATCAACAACTTACTTCTCATGGCATGCTTCTTATTTATAGGGAAGCATGCATGAGAAGTAAAACACATCCAATGCCGTGGCCCAACTACGTACAAAATGACCTATCGGCCCAAATACATGACCGAATCAATACAAAAAACTGAATATACAAAATGGGGTCTAACAATCTCCTTCTAGTCTTTAGTGTTGGAACCCGTCGGTGTCGTATACCAAGCATTCGTCCTCGGTTAGTGGAAGTTCAACAAGTCTACGCACGAACTTGTTGAAGGCTTCCACTATCCGGTCGGTATTCTGACGTCCTAAATCCTCGACGGTTCCCAGCGGCCTGTTGTAGAGCTTCTTCACATCTTCAATGTGTAGTCCCATAAGCTCATGCTCGTCAAACACTCTAATCTCATGCATATCACGGCAGTGAATGACGGCCTCGCCGGTTGTGTTGTCGAACTCCCAATCGATAAAGTCTCAGAAAGTGTTGGGAAGATAAGGCTCGCCATGATAAATCCCGTGACATTCTTTCGGCGCCTTGTATCTCCACATCGTGCGAGGCTCTCCAGTAGCCGGGTTTATTTCTCTTGGGTTCTTGTACTTGCGACCCTTATTCGGCTCGAAGTCCTTGTAGTTGACTCTCGATTGACGCTGTAGATAAGCCGGGATCCAACTTTCCAGCGTACTTCCAGTAGCACCATGACCTAGAGCTTTTTGTAGATAGTTCAGATCAAGCTCAGGTAGAGTCTTCAGCTCGTGATGACTGAGATAGATGAGGTCCCCGCTGTAACGTCTGATGGCCCAAACGCTATTCCGCTGATCATACCTTGCATATACGATCAGCGAGTCGTCATGATACGGATAGTTGAGCACGCAGGCAGACGCATAGCTTGAGACAATGTGCGTCTTTCGCTTCTTCTTCGGCGGATGGTCAATGACAGGATCGGTTGCAGGAGCCTTGAAGCTTGAGCGGGAGGAGTATCCGGATTTGGCTAGTAGTTAATGTCATCGTCTTTTTCATTTACTGCCTTCTCCGTTCCCGTTCCCTCGATGAATTCCTCAAAGCTCATACCTGCATTAATAAAATCAACGAGTACACCTGTATTGTCAGTCGGAGAGATGATATCTTTATACAAGCTGTTAAGTAATGAGTCATCCTCTTTGACTTTGCTGGCTGAACCTGGGTTAGCAGGGTCTTGAGCATCGTGTTGAGAGTGTGGAGGTGATTGAGTGTTATCTCCACCTCCACCTCCTGCCGCCCCGGCCCCTCCATCTCCACCACCACCGTTGTCACCATCACCACCATCATCATCAAAGTTGTCATGAACTTCATCATCATCGTCATCTTCTTCATCATCATCATTATCATCATCTTCATCACCATCATTTTCTTCATCACCATCATAACCACCACCAACACCACTATATTGGCCGCCCTGTTGTACTAACCGACCAACAGTCGCCTTTCCTTCAGACACAACAGCCTGTACGCCCCGCACGGTCACAGAAGGACCTGCGGCAGGTTGTGAACCACCAACTTGAGAAGTCTCTCCAGACCTTCTCCAAGTTCCAAAAACAGCGTCAAGCCTATCATCCAGGCCATGAAAATCATCTTCATGAATACCCATTAGGTCTGAGGCCGCTTGGTACTTTCCCACCATTTCTTCATTTGTCTTGACTTGAAGCTCATTTAGACGATCTTGCATCTTTAATTTCTCTTAAACATTCTCCATTTCGGCTCTGAGTGAATCCAGGGAAGCAGTTGAGGCGAGCTGATTCTCTAAAGCTGTGACTCTGGAGTTTGTGGCTTCATTCTCAACATCCCACCTACGTGTTGCATCCTCTATTTTCTTGTTTACACTAGTTCTGAGAGCACTAGCACTTGGTAAGTTTCGTTCAAGTGTAGTTAGTCTATCTCCAAGTCTTGAGTGGTCTGCTCTTAGATTGGCATTTTCAGAGGCTTCTCGGTTCATCAGTGCTTGCATGTTCTGGATTCGGGTGTGGAAGGTGTTGGTCAATAACCTCTGATTTTCAGGAATTTCATCACTTGTTGCCTTCTGTTCTTCCAACACCCGGATCCTTTCCTTCATATCTGTCTTTTCCTTTTCATCCTCAAGAGCCTTTTGCTTCATATCTTTGATGAGCTTGAGGAGCACTATTTCTCTTTCCGCCCTTTTAGCGTTTGATTCCTCCAATGCGACGATCCTATTGAGGATAGGATCAATGTACTCTGGGGGTGTCGAAGACATCCCTCGGGAGATGGGTTTGGGTGAGATAATGGTGGATGGTGGGGTGGTGGTTGTTATGGGTGGTGAGGTTGTTGGCAAAGGTAGGGTGATGGCTTGAGTAAGGATTGGTGGAGTTATAGTGGTGGGTGGAGTTGGTTTTATTGTGGATGGTGTGACGGTTTGGGTTAGGGAACTAAGGATGGTTTTGCTCCATAGGCTTGTTGTTTGTATTGGGGAGCTAAAGACTGATGAAGTGAATATGGATGAGGTTGGTTGTGTAGGTGGTGTTGAGGCTTGAGTTGGTTCGGGTTGGGTTTGTTGTTGTGGTGGTGAGTGTGGTAAGGAAGGTATTTGGGGTAGGAATGTTGAAATTGGTTGGTCTGTTGGTAGGGGTTCATGTGAGGATTCTAGTGAGTCATGAAGTAGGGTCTTGGTTTTCTTGGCTTTGGTTTTCTTTCTGGTTTTTGTTGGCTTGTAGGCAAGGATTTTTATTTTTGTTACATCTAGTGTTTTGAGGGCTTGGGCCAGGGCTTCTTTGATTATTTTTGGTTGGTCGGAGGGCTTGTCTTGTGAGGGAGACTTGACATGAGACTTGGTTGACATCTAGGAGTCTCCAAGTCTCCTCAAGCGTTTCAGGGGCGGCTGGTTTTCTTCCTCCTCCTCAAGTTCTATCAATTTGCCCTTTTCAGCCACCTTCCTCTTCAAATCATGCTTGGCCTTTGTTCGATCTTCGGCCGGCTCATCAAATGAATCTCGTTCACCTTCAACTACGGGTTCTTCATCACCTTCACCAGACGCCTCTTCCCCAGCAGGCTCTGTCTCTTCAAATAAACCAAACTTGGGCCCAGGTCGTGGTCCCGTATACTGATGACCTCTGCCCTTGGTGCTCAACAACACACCAAAAACTGACACCTTGATCTCATGTACATGAAATGGCTCGGGGTGTGACTTCTTGTCCTTTGCCTTCTTGAATCCCAGCCTTTGAACATCTGGAATCATATCATCTAACAACAGCTGCACGAATCTCGGGTACATCAACCATGTAGCTCCGCTCTTGATGTTCGCGAGCATGCACAAAAATATCCGTCTTGAGTAATTGAATTTCTCCTTGTTGGTCAATGCGGACATAATACGAACCCAGTCCGTACTCATGCTATCAAATCCACCTCGAATGTCTGTGAAAAAATGAGTGATAATGTGGAAGAGAAATCTCCAGTATGATGACAGATGACTCTTCTCTAAGCTCTTCCATTCCGTGTCGTACCCCATCTGAGCAACGAAACCTTCCAGCTTCTTTTCTCTCTCATACTTGTAATCGGGCCGGTCATCAATTTTTAACACCCTTCTAATGTCATCTTCGGTAATAGTTAATTCCTGTCTGGTAACGGTTGTTGTAAACGATAGAGAATCATCTGCAACCCTGGCGAATGCCCAGAAATCTAAAACCCACTTGTAGTAAATGGCTGGATTTGTAGTGATAGCATAAGCAAGGGGTGATTGCCTGAGCCCGTTGACCATAGGAGTGAACACCTTATCAGCCTTTGCCTTGGGCAACTCGAGAACACAAAAGTTGTTATGACCCTAAAATGAAAAGTCAAAAGATCATGAGAATCATCATTAAGACAAAACAAAACAAACAAGATATGTACATAGACATTTAGTATTTACATATTAGATAAATTAGATTTAATACTATCATTATGTACATTTTAGGTTTAATAAGTTAATAAGTCAATTTTAGTCAATCTATAAGTTAATTAGTTCATAATGTACAAATATCAAGCTCAAAACAGTCCACTAGACCAAACAGTTTATTTGATAAAAACATATCAGTAGCAAATGATTTGAGACTCTGAAAATTTTGCTAAGTATGGGTTTTTCGCATGAGAAATCATATCGCTTCGCATGTTCAAGCGAAGCGAAACAGAAATCATTTCGCTTCGCATGTTCAAGCGAAGCGAAACTTTCTTAAGCGAAAAAAATTTCCTTAGCAGTCCTGTGTAATTCCTTTTTCCCTTTCTTTGGAGTCGCCCATATCTGAATTAGGGTTCTGGAAAATTTGAACATGAAACCTCTTCGTTTACACGGTCAATTTGAACTTATAGAACCTGTGAATGAACCTAGATCTATAAACTTTACAATAAACCTAAAAATTAATAAAAATGATGATTGAGATCTAAAGCCTTTAAGATCAGATACTGAACATAATATGAACCCCAATTATGAAGATCTGTTCAAAGATCCAGCCGACGGTTCATAAGAACCGTCACCTCGATCTTGAGGAACCCAAAGACGAGAAGATGAAAGATTTGTGATGTTGTAAAGCCATACCGGAGGTGGATATTCTGGATTCAACGGCATGATTGTGTTTATGAGGGCTAGATTCTTTGAAAAGTGGAAGAAGATCTGGGTTTGAGAGTTTGAAGATTTGAGAGAGAAGAGAGTAAAACTTTAAAAATGTTTGGTGAATAGTGACAGATATTTTAGGTTTCCCTTATATAGAGGGTCAGCCTATCTCGCGATAAGGTCAAAACATCATGAGTATTCACTGAAAATACACTCTCAGTCCTTGGTCTTTAAAAACATTTGCATTTTCAAACCTAAAAAACATTTACCCACCGAAACCACACACTTGATTGTTTATAAGGTTTTTCTTTTTTCGGTCCTTAATTGTTAACATTTGCACGATCGATCTCATTTGTCAAAACAAAACATAATAAAAGGAGACACAAAAATAAAATCAAAAATAAAATTAAAATTAAAATTAAAGATAAGATAAAATAAAGTAAATAAAAATTAAAATAAAATAAAATTAAAAATTAAACTATGCAGATACTTAAAAATTTAAAACATTTTAAAGTTAAAATCAATAATATTAAAATAATTTACATAGTATTTTCTTTGGTTAATTTACAAAGAATGATCACGATATGGAATCATATTAATTTGCAAAGCCCTAGATCGCGTTACCATTTTGAAATTATTGTGACACAAGTTCATCATTGACTGTAGATATTGTCCTCCTTTTTAACTTGACAAGTGTTTTGATGCCAGAAATGATACGTTTAAAGTACAATTAGGCACGGTGCTTATGTGGTCCCCACTTGTAACATCCTAAAATTTTAATGATGAATAAAGGAAGTTATGTTTAGTGATTTCGCGTAATTATTTAATATCGGGTAAGGAGCGGGTCTTGAACTTGGATTAATTGAGATGGGTTAAATGAGAATGGGATTTCAGGGATATAAATACCCCCAAAATCCCAAAATATCTTCATTTTTACCATACTCTCTAACACTTCCAAAACACACACACCACACACCTCAACCGCCGGCGGCCGGAAGAGAGAGGCGAGATCCGAGAGTGTGAGAGAGAGAGACTAGTTGTGATTAAGCAAATAAACAAGACCCAAACAAGCTCAAAAAGGTATAATTCTTGATCTTTGAAGTTTAAAGATCCGAGCTTTTAGTGTATAAAAGACCGAAAATGGTCGGGAAGCGTAGTGGGTGATGTTGAACCGTAACAAGGGTGTTAAAATCGCTCGAAATGTTGGACAGAAACCGAAACTGCGGCTATCTGGGCAACTTCGCCTTCATCTGGGCAACTTCGCCTTCAAAGCGATGAACTTCGCCTGCAAGCCAAGTTCGCCTGATGAACTTCGCCTGCAAGCTAAGTTCGCCTGATGGCAACTTCGCCTAAAGCTAAGTTCGCCTGATGGCAACTTCGCCTAAAGCTAAGTTCGCCTGATGACAACTTCGCCTAGAGCTAAGTTCGCCTGAGGCTTAACTTCGCCTAAAGCCAAGTTCGCCTGATGACAACTTCGCCTAGAGCTAAGTTCGCCTGAGGCTTAACTTCGCCTAAAGCCAAGTTCGCCTGATGACAACTTCGCCTAAAGCTAAGTTCGCCTAAGGTTTAACTTCGCCTAAAGCTAAGTTCGCCTAAGGTTTAACTTCGCCTAAAGCCAAGTTCGATTAGAAAATAAATTAAAAACCTAATGAAAAATGTGTTAAGACAGTTAATCGAAATAAAATTTTTCCAAGCTGACCTGGCAGCTCGACCCCAGCCAGGGGCTCTGCCCCTTGGACCCTGCTAGGGGCTGCCGCCCCTAGACCCCGCTGCCAGGGGCGCTGCCCCCGGACCCCCGTTCGTTGTGGGTCATATAAAGATAGAAATACATTATGAGAAGTGATAGTTAATTGATACGTATACTTGTTATACAGTCAGCCGTGCACAACTGAAGAAAGGGATTACGATTAACGGTGAACGTAACCGTGTTCAGGTGAGTTTCTAGCCCCATTTATGTTTTATGTTTTCGGGGCTGTGTGCATACTCGATATGTTTGTTAATACGCTTATCCTAAGAGATAAGTGTATGCCTTATGTGAATGATATGATATGTAGGAATGATTGCTTGATGGTACGTGAACGATCTTCGGATATTGTACGTACTGTCAGGTTGTAACGCTATGTGTAAGGTAAGTATGATATGTATGCTTATATAAAGTTAATAAAAGAAGGAAATGACGGTTGCATGGTTGTATGGTTACGAAAAGGGTACCGAACCCTAATAATACTCGAGGTATGATGTATGGTTGTATGGTAACGAAGAGGGAATCGAACCCTACTAATATTCGAGAACTAAGGAACCGAACCCTACTAATATTCGAGGAAAGAGGGAAACCGAGCCATAATAATACTCTTGGAAAGAGGGAAACCGAGCCCTAATAATACTCGAGGAAAGAGGGTACCGAGCCCTAATAATACTCGAGGAAGGAGGGTACCGAGCCCTAATAATACTCGAGGAAGGAGGGTACCGAGCCCTAATAATACTCGAGGAATGTAGGGCGTAATGCTCTTTATAACGTAAGATATGAAGGTAAGTTAATACAAAAGAAAGTAAGAAAGTAAAAAAGTATGAAAGTAAGAAAGTATGAAAGTAAGAAAGTAAGAAAGTATGAAAGTATGAATGAAAGAATATAATGTTATGTGAATGGTATGATTATGTGATTATCTAGAACTCACTCAGCGTAGCTGACTTTTAGTATGCACGCAGGTGAGTAGGATGAGGCAGCTCGCTTGAGGAGACACATGGCACTGAACAAGAGTCTGGCATCTGAAGACTTATGATGTTTTAATTTTAATGCTTTAATGTTGAAAGATAAAGGATGTTTTGAGACAAGTTATGAATTATGTAATGTTTTATGAAAGTTTTATATTCCGCGTAAATGTTTTAATTAACTCTGATATTTAGAACTGTGTTTATGAGTAAATCCAACACGAAAGTAGGGCTACCGGTAACGGGGCCTTACACCACTTAATCAGACATGTTACTGATTCCATCATATCTCAGGCCTACTTTGTGTTAACATATCACCTCAACTTGACTTAGACCTTTCTTAGTTGATCACAGTACTCTTATTGACAGACTGACTTACTGTACACCTTACACATGACACTTTGTGCTTTGCACACTTGACTCGATCTAGAAATATTAAAATAAGGCAGAGGTTCAGCCCATAACAATCAGGTCGGATAATACCATATTATCGCGCAGAGAAAGTCCAAGGCTTGAACAAAATAAAGAAAATAAAACAAAGCAGAAGACTCAGGGCCTTAACAATCAGATCTTGTATGACTACAAACGTAGAAAGTCCAAGGCTTGAGTCGAAAATAAATGAAGAAATAACGCAGAAGTTAAAATTCCTAGGACTGACTCCTTTTCTGACTCTTTTCTTTTGTTTTTCTGACTCTTTTGTTTTCTTTTTCTTGCTTTTGTTGACTTTTTACTTAACTCTTTTCTTGACTCAATGAAAATTAAAATTGACACTGACTTTCATAAGACGACTGTGATCAGGTAAAGAGAGACTTAGGTATGACATGTTTAGTTACATTTTTGTCTTCATGAATATGACTTAACGGAATCATGCAACCGCTTCATAATCGTATATCCACTAGTACCGGCATTAGTTTAAGTTTATATCACTCGACACGTACTTGTTTGTCAAGCCTACCTACACATCTATGAATGATCTTGTAGCATTTTGTTCTACTCTTTTAACGCGCTAGAATCATTTCATACCAACATACTATCACTTTCCATAAAAAAAACGGATCAAATTCTAGATTGAAAATTTTAAAAATCCGACTCCCTCTAAACGGGATAATTCTTTTTGAATTTTCTTAGAATTTACTTTAATAGGAGTAAAGATGAAATCAATATTATATATTAAAATAAAATCTTTTTGTTAAGTCGAGTGACTTGATTTTTGTTTTACTAAAAGTAAATTTTTTAAAATCTTTTTGGTGAGTTAAAGTTAACTCATTTTCTCCCTCTAAAAGTGTGACATATTTGAAAAATATTTACAGTTTTAAATTAAAAGATAAACGATAAAATTTACTGAAAGGAAATCATGCCCAATGACTCAACGAGAAACAAAAATCGGGCACGACTGAAAGCTTTTGTAAAGAGATTTGCAAAGTTAAAATTAGTATGGACCCGTTTTATGTCGACAAGCTTGCGATCATAGCAATCACGAATAAAATGTATCTGGATGTTAATGTGCTTAGTCTTTGAGTGCTGGACCGGGTTTTTGACAATAGCAACGGCCGCCTCATTATCACATTTGATCTTTGATCCATAGAAATTCAAACTGTAATCCAGCAGCTGATGTTGGATCCATATCACTTAAGAGCAGCAGCTGGATTCGGCGATGTACTCGGCTTCGGCTGTGGATGTAGACACAGTGACTTGTTTCTTGCACTGCCATGAGATCAACCGATCTCCCAGGAATTGACATCCACCAGATGTGGATTTTCTATCCAAGTTGCACCCCCCATAATCACTTTCGGTGTAAGCATGAAGTTCCAAAGTAGAATCTTTTGGATACCAAAGACCCAAACGTGGTCTCCCTTTCAAGTATCTGAAGATACGCTTGACAGCAGTCATGTGGGATTCTCTTGGGTCAGACTGATATCTGGTACACTGACAAATAGGGAACATGATGTCCGGTCTGCTTGCAGTGAGATACATCAAAGAACCAATCATTGACCTATAAAGGTGTTGATCGACTGGTTTTCCTTATGGATCAGGAGCGAGAACAGGACGCGTAGCGATTGGTGTCATGAAAGCTGTTGAGTTCTTGAATCCAAATTTCTGAACAATTTTATGAACGTACTTTTCCTGGTGAATTAAAGTCCCGTCCTTCTTTTGCTCAACTTGTAAGCCCAGGAAGAAAGTCATCTCCCCTAAGGAACTCATTTCAAATCGCTTCTGCATGATCTCAGAAAACTCCTTGCACAGAGTCTCATTCGTGGACCCGAAGATAATGTCGTCAACATACACTTGTACGAGAATCAAATCATCCTTCACTTTCTTGACAAAGAGAGTTTGATCAACAATGCCTCTCTTGTATCCATTCTTTACTAAATGATCAGCAGTGTGGCATACCAAGCACGAGGAGCTTGGTGAAGACCATAAAGTGCTTTGTTAAGTCGGTAAACGTGGTCAGGATGATTTGGGTCTTCAAAACCTGGTGGTTGGCTAACATAAATTTCTTCTTTTACTTTCCCGTATAAGAAAGCAGTCTTCACATCCATCTGATATACTTTGAAATTCATGTACGAGGCGTAGGCCAAAAAGATACGAATTGCTTCCAATCTGGCCACCGGTGCATAAACTTCATTGTAGTCAAGTCCTTCTCGTTGCCAAAAACCTTGCACAACTAACCGGACTTTATTTCTAATAATCACTCCCTTGTCGTCTTTCTTATTACGGAACACCCATTTTGTTACGATTGGCTTTTTATGATCTGGTTTCTTCACTAGCCTCCAAACGTTTAGCTTCTTGAATTGTAACAGTTCTTCTTGCATTGCTTCAACCCAAGAGTTCTCTTTCAAAGCAACTTTGTAAACCTTGAATTCTACCTGAGAAATAAAACAAGCAAAAAGACATCTGTTAAGGTTACCAGAGGTGCTGCGTGTTTGGATGCCAGCAGACGGATCTCCATTGATGTTTTCAGTCGGATGTCAGCGATGGATTGGTAACTGTGGAATTTGTTCGACATTCTCGACTGGTGTTACCTCAAGCTCAATGGTCAAGCTCTCTATGGGATGAAAGACTGCGGTCACATCGACAGCAGCATTTGGTTGGGGATCGCTTGCACCTTCTACTTGATCAACCAAATGTTCCTGAGCGATGGCGCCTTCCCATAGGTTGTCGTAGAAAGGTACGACGATTGCAAGAACCGATGATGAGTCAGTGCTGCGAGAAGTTCCAGTAGGAATGGTGACATTCTGCACATTCTCTTGAATAGTTTCCTCAGCAGATCCATGAATGTCTTCTTCAGAGGAGGGTGTAGGAACTGATTCAACTATACTTGGATCATCAGCTGGGGAGGTTTCCATTTGGTGGGTTTGTTGATCCACCGCTTAATTGGTCTGGTCGTTTCCCACATTGTCAGCTGACATAAATGAGTCGAAGTCTGAATCATCTGTGTCTTCGACAGCGGGTATTTCAGTAGAGACTGCAGATGTTTGTATATTGACTACCGGGACTGGTTGATTCGCCACGTGTGGAGCGTTAAGTGCAGGTGCAGCAATCTGAATATCTATCAGACCTTTCACAACGGCGTGCATCAAGATTGACTGATCAGCATTTGTCGGAGTTGGTGCAGAAACAACAGGAGACATCACTGGTGTAGAAGGTGGTACATACATTCCTCGAAACTGCCTGAAGAAGCCTTCATAATCAAACATCCAATCTGGACCATTTTGTGCATCGGTAGGGTTCAGTTCTTGCCAATCAATGTTGTAGGACTCCAAAATCACTCGGGATTTCTTGTTGAACACACGATAAGCACTTTTGTCAGCGGAATAACCAACAACATAGCACTCATCCGCCTTTTCAGCAAACTTTGAAGTTGTAGCAACATTTGACTGAAGCACTGTGCAAGGACATCCGAATGTCTTGAAGAAATTTACCCTTGGCTTGTTTCCATAAAAGACTTCATAAGGTGTCTTATTCAGTCTTTTGTTCAGCAACACACGATTCTGAGTGTAGCAAGCAGTATTAATAGCTTCCCCCCAGAAGAATAAAGGAAGTTTGGAGTATGACAGCATGGTTCTTGCAGCTTCAACCAGTGTACGATTTCGTCGTTCAGCCACCCCATTTTGTTCAGGAGTGTAGGGTGCACTGAATTGACGAAGAATCCCCTTGTTGTGACAGAATTCGTTGATTACTTTGTTGCAGAATTCTGTTCCATTGTCACTTCTATTGCATTTGACGCGTTTGTCTGTCTGATTCTCAACCGACACAATAAATCTGATAAGAAACTGAGATGTCTCATCCTTGTTTCCTAGCAGAAAAATCCAACTGAAGCGCGAGTAATCATCAGTAATAACCAGACAATAGGCTTTTTGACCTATTGCCATTGGTTGAACGGGACCAAAAAGATCCATATGCAACAGTTGAAGAGTGGAGTTTATGGAATTGACAGTCTTAGGGCGGTGAGGGAGTTTGTGCTGTTTGCATTTAGAGCAAGATAAACATTTTTCAGCACAATGAAAGGATTTTACAGGCAAGCCCCTCATATGGTCACCTTTAACCAACTTATTCAAGTTCTTAAAGTTGACATGCCTTAGACGACGATGCCATAAGGATGAGTCGTTCTCCGAGGCCTTGGACATCAAGCAAGAAGCAGTCCGCATGGAATAATTGCTTCTCATGTCCAGAATATAAGCATCATTGTGCCTCGGAGTACGCAACATAATCCACTCTTCAGGGACTTTAAAGCCTAGTTTAAGAATAAGACATTCATTTTCAGTGAAAAGAGTTGAAAATTTCTTATCGCAGATTTGAAAGACACTGAGTAAGTTGTGGTTGAGTTGTTCCACAAGATTGACTTCGTCAAAGGTCAATGTGCCATTTGAGACCTTGCCTTGTTTCATGATTTCTCCTCCTATGTCACCAGCAAAGGAAACATGTCCACCATCGAATGGTTTGATGTCAAACAACAGGGACTCATCTCCTATCATATGTCGGGTACAGCCACTGTCCAAGTACCAAATACTGTTGACAGGCCTTCCAGGCTGACCCTACATACATGAGCAGCTAGTTAGTAGAAGTGCCCCGAGACGAACTTGTCTCGGGAAAAACAAACAGAAAATCACCCAATTTTATTTTATGATTCTTAAAAATGTAATCTTTTGGAGAATCTGAATCTGAAGTGCAATCACTCGAGGAACTTGTGTTAAGATTTCCTCGGTTCTGAAAAGGTTTTCTTGATTGCCTTCGTTTTTGTTTGGGTTTAACTATCAAATCTTCTTTGTTTGCTTTGGTAAACGGTTTAGAGGGGTTTTTAGGGTTTTCAGCTTCTGACCCCTTGGCTAACCGCTTCCTTTCTCTTTGGGTTTCTTGGGTTTGTCGGTTCTTTTAATTCTTGAATCCGTCTTACTGGCTGGGGTACAAGTTTGATAAGACATTTTCTTAGGTTGAACATTAAACTTAGTAAATGTCTGACCAAACTTACTTTTAGCGTCTCTTTGTTGCTTATGCCAGTTCTTGCAATGTCTCGCAAGATGAGACAGATTTCCACACACAAAACAACATTTTCTTTTGTTACAATCATAGACAGGTTGATCACTGAAATATGTGGGATAAGGTGATGTGGTAGGGTTAACATATTGATAACCTCTATCTGAGTGATAGTTGAACACATTTGAATGACTAGATGCAAAGTAATTCGATTGCCTAGGTTTCTGACCAGAGTAGTAATAGGTACTATCAAATTGATCATAAAATTGAGAACTATTACTATAATTAGTATTTTGTGAAAATGAAGTTTTCTTTGAAGGCACATATTTACACGACGTGCTTGGTTTTTCATTTTCAAAGACAGTTTCTTGTTTTCTCAAGTTCTCAAAATCACGATCAGTTGATGAGCAAATAGAACATGTCTGTACATCAACTTTAGCCTCTTTTGTTTCATCAAAAACTGTTTCACACTCAGAATCAGACGAAGAACATTCACTTTCATTACATACATCATTACAACTATCTTCACTAGTGGTTTCACAAAATACAGTTTTTGATCCCGACATCAAACATCCTAACATGGATTCACAAACTTTATTACAGACAGGGTTGTTAATAGTTTTTGTTAGACCCACACAAGACTCAAAACGTGGTTCTAATCCTCCATTTTTCTTAAACCCTGATTAACCTTCCCACAATCACCTTTGTTTATATCACCTGCTCCACAAGACACATTGACGTTAGATTTATCAAATGATTGGATTGGAGCAACAGTTTGAGATACTGCGGGAACAAATGTCACAGGTTTTGGTATCCTACCAACCCCGTATGCCATTTCTTCATCAGGAGAAGTATTATAGCTAAAGTGGGGCATGCTGGTGTAGTTGTCATTGAATGGTGGTGGTACGGCAGTATTGTCGTACCCCAACCCCGCTTTAACTTTAGAGCTTCTCTGGGCTCCAATAAGATCATCTAATTTTTCAGATGATGCCTCAAATCTTTCGACTTGTTTTTCCTTTTCTTTCTTATCAGAAACTTCGAGTTTTAATTTCTTAATTTCTTCTTTCAAATCATTAATTATGTCTTTATAATAAATGACATTATGTTTTTCTCGAAAAATTTCAAGTCTAAGATTAGCTACATCATCGTGATGAGTTTTGATCTTTTCAATGTAGATCTTATCAGCTTTTACATATTCAGTGTTCAACTGACGAAGTTTTGCATTTTCTTTCAAAACTTCGTCTTGTAAGTATGTATAGTATGTAACCTTATTAACACAAGCTTCCATGCAAAGATTTCGTTTTATCTCATCAAGGTGTGATGCATTTGAACCATCAGCAGAAGATGAAGAGGCCTCATTGTTTGAAGTGAAAGCCATGCCAGCCATATTGAGAGGATTCTGCAGCGCTTAAAACTGTTCATCCCAATCCATACCAGTGTGGACCTCTGTTTGAGAGACAAGGGCTCGTGAGTTTGAGCTTGAGCTGCCCTTGTGTGGACGATTCCCAATTCTTGGAGCTGAGTTGTTTGGCTTGTGTTCCTCAGGCCTCTTTCCAGCAGCTTTCGCATTCTCTTCATCAGTTACTTCTATCACATGAATATCGTTTGCTGGTTTGGGAGGATTTGTGCACTCCCTGGCAAAGTGACCCATTTCTGCACAATTGTAGCATCGAAGCTTGCTCTTGTCGAAACCAATTCTCTTTCGATCAGAATCATTAAAGTTGTCTTTCCCGTAAGTTTTGATGAAGTTGGTGGCCCTTTACACAGCCATGGCCATCTGGTACTTGATGTCCATTTTCTCAAGATCCTTTTGATTGGTGTCTTTCAAATCACCTATCTCAAACTGAGCTGGTAACAGATTCCCTTGCAATAGCTCTTCATGACAAGACAGAAAAGCTTTAACAAGTGTCACATTTGAATCATTCAGCATGGGAATGGCTTCACAATAGCTGGAGGGCTTGTTTGCTTGAGGTTTTGTTGCAGAAATTCCATGTGCCTTCAGAGCTTGAGCAACTGCACTGTCAACTGCCTTTTGAAACGAACTTGCACTGGATGGAGTTGATGGGTTGCTGGTAGAGATGAATGCTGTTGATTGTGAAGGAACACTTGGTGAGTACTTAGGATTGGTTACAGGATACACATTCTGTTGGGTTTTGCTGACAAAAGCAGTTGGCACACTTGAAGATGTAGTACTTACTCCGGCTTGATTCAGAGAATTCATGTGATTGTTCATTCTCATCTGTTCATCCATTTCAAATGATTTGATAGTGGATATCAATTCACTATTTGTCATCCCATTCAGATTGGTGGTTCTCTTGATCGTTATTGTGTTTACACTCCAACTGTAAGGCAAAGAGTTCATCAACTTGTGATTGACCTCAGTGTTGGGAATGTTAACACCTGCAGCTCTAACTTTGACCATGAGTTTCTCAAACCTCTTACTAAGTCTAGCACAGCTTCACCTTGATGATGGTTGAACATGTTGAATTCTTCCTTCAATAGTGCTTTCTTGTTTTCTCTAATTTCAACATTTCCTTCAACCATCTCAATTAGAGCTTCCCATAATCCCTTGGCACTTCTGTGTTCTCGTAGAGTCTCAGTGATCTCATTTGAAAGACAAACTGTCAACAGCAGAAACGCTTTCTTGTCTTGTGCTAACTTATCCATATCATCTTGATCATAATTTTCAGGTGCCTTAGGTTGTTCCCTAGCATCAGTGCGAGTTAGTGGAACATGAGGGCCCTCTTCAAAACATCTCATCAAATCAGTTTCAGTTAATGAGATAAAATTCATGAACCTCCATTTAAAATCAATAAAGTTATCATCTAAGGTCATAAACTTAGGAGGTTTTTGAGGTGTTCCCACTTGATTTTCCAGCAGCAAATAACCCTTCAATAGCTCTAAATCAGTGCTAGCCATGGTCTAAGTAGTTACAAGCCTTCAACAAAGCTTAATCTTCAAAATAGTCAACTTTTTCGCACAAAACAGCTTCAAGCGAAGCGAAAGAATCCAAAGCGAAGCGAAAGGATCCTAAGCGAAGCGAAATAATTTTATCTTTCTGAAAGCAAATCTTCCTTGGGATCTGTTTTCATCCACTTTTGTCAGTACAAGTACAAGGTTTGGTACAATGCTTGAGCGAAGCGAAATTTTTAACTTATCAAACCCACAAACTTGAAACCCGTAAACACTACTTTTAACACTTAAAACTTTCACCAAGAACACTTTCTAAGACATTTTATGAAGTTCTTACCAATTCTTTTTGTATTTTTGATATTTTTCTTGTTTTTTTTTTGTTGTTTTTGAAGATTTTCTTGTCAAAAACACTTGAACACTTATTTTCTTTTTTTCAAGATCAAAACCCAAGGTTGTGATCCAAAAACCCTCAACTAATGAGCCGATGCTCTGATACCAATTGTAGGTCCCTACGTGGGTGGATCTAACAACGTCTTTGGATCAACCTAACTTAGTGCTAGCGGAAATCAAACTAAGCAACCAAGAGGTCTCGGATCTTGAGTTTATTTTCAGTTAAGGAAAGGTGAGTGAGAGAGAGAGAGAGAGAGCCGAGAGAGAAGAGAAGAGAAAAAGTTAGAGTGATTGAATTTTTGCCAAAAGGTTTTCTATTGAATAATCAACAACTTACTTCTCATGGCATGCTTCCTACTTGTAGGGAAGCATGCATGATAAGTAAACACATCCAATGCCCAATGGGCTTCTTTACAATGGACCGTGGCCCAACTACGTACAAAATGACCTATCGGCCCAAATACATGACCGAATCAATACAAAAGACTAAATATACAAAATGGAGTCTAACAATTTGTGAAATTAGAAAGAGGTAAAAAGAGATTGTGTTAGGTTTCACCAAGAAGAGCCCGTGTAGAGGTTTTTTAATGAAGCTCATGTCTGTGCATGGTATGCACGACGCAGACAGAAGAGCTTCCGCATAATTTTTTTTCAAAAAACAAACACCATTTACCTTTTAATCGGCCAGACCTCTGCATAAACTTGCCAAACAACCCTTTGGTAAAGTTCAATACGATATGAAAGCATCTCAAGTTGTGCGACCATCAAAAAAGAAAATCCGTTTTATATTTTAAACTCATTTTATGTTAATCTCAAATTGTGTGAATGCGACCATCAATAAAGAAAATAGTCAAACACCGTTTACATTTTAAACTCATTTTGTTTAAAAGTGTTTGATAGAGTCAAAAGGCAAATTTATTGAAACAATTATGATCATTTATTTATATTTAGTTTCACAACATAGATCCACCAGGAGTTTTTGTTAAATCTCATACCCCTTTTAAGGGTTATAAAAAAAGTCAATCTTCATTTAAAGCCATTTTCAACAAATTCCAAACGAAAATAATAATAATAATAAATAATAATACTTCCCCACCAAAACAAACTTGTCTATAAATACCACTCCAAATGAAATGAAAATAATATTATTAAACAAATTCACTCTCCTTCTTCTACCTCTCTTCCTCCATTAATAACCAGCTTTATCATCATCCTCATCATCTTCTCCAAAATTCACAATCAAATTCCCAAATCAATCATGCAACAAAACACAATCAATCCCTTTGATTCAACCTCAACCTCAATCAGCCATTCAATTCGATCTTCGTTATCCAATTTGATCTTAACCGGTTCGAATCGAAGCACTCTGGATTAGAGCTTCCCATAATCCCTTGGCACTCTGAATTTGATTCCTTCAACCATCTCAATTAGAGCTTCCCATAATCCCTTGGCACTTCTGTGTTCTCGTAGAGTCTCAGTGATCTCATTTGAAAGACAAACTGTCAACAGCAGAAACGCTTTCTTGTCTTGTGCTAACTTATCCATATCATCTTGATCATAATTTTCAGGTGCCTTAGGTTGTTCCCTAGCATCAGTGCGAGTTAGTGGAACATGAGGGCCCTCTTCAAAACATCTCATCAAATCAGTTTCAGTTAATGAGATAAAATTCATGAACCTCCATTTAAAATCAATAAAGTTATCATCTAAGGTCATAAACTTAGGAGGTTTTTGAGGTGTTCCCACTTGATTTTCCAGCAGCAAATAACCCTTCAATAGCTCTAAATCAGTGCTAGCCATGGTCTAAGTAGTTACAAGCCTTCAACAAAGCTTAATCTTCAAAATAGTCAACTTTTTCGTACAAAACAGCTTCAAGCGAAGCGAAAGAATCCAAAGCGAAGCGAAAGGATCCTAAGCGAAGCGAAATAATTTTATCTTTCTGAAAGCAAATCTTCCTTGGGATCTGTTTTCATCCACTTTTGTCAGTACAAGTACAAGGTTTGGTACAATGCTTGAGCGAAGCGAAATTTTTAACTTATCAAACCCACAAACTTGAAACCCGTAAACACTACTTTTAACACTTAAAACTTTCACCAAGAACACTTTCTAAGACATTTTATGAAGTTCTTACCAATTCTTTTTGTATTTTTGATATTTTTCTTGTTTTTTTTTTGTTGTTTTTGAAGATTTTCTTGTCAAAAACACTTGAACACTTATTTTCTTTTTTTCAAGATCAAAACCCAAGGTTGTGATCCAAAAACCCTCAACTAATGAGCCGATGCTCTGATACCAATTGTAGGTCCCTACGTGGGTGGATCTAACAACGTCTTTGGATCAACCTAACTTAGTGCTAGCGGAAATCAAACTAAGCAACCAAGAGGTCTCGGATCTTGAGTTTATTTTCAGTTAAGGAAAGGTGAGTGAGAGAGAGAGAGAGAGAGCCGAGAGAGAAGAGAAGAGAAAAAGTTAGAGTGATTGAATTTTTGCCAAAAGGTTTTCTATTGAATAATCAACAACTTACTTCTCATGGCATGCTTCCTACTTGTAGGGAAGCATGCATGATAAGTAAACACATCCAATGCCCAATGGGCTTCTTTACAATGGACCGTGGCCCAACTACGTACAAAATGACCTATCGGCCCAAATACATGACCGAATCAATACAAAAGACTAAATATACAAAATGGAGTCTAACAATTTGTGAAATTAGAAAGAGGTAAAAAGAGATTGTGTTAGGTTTCACCAAGAAGAGCCCGTGTAGAGGTTTTTTAATGAAGCTCATGTCTGTGCATGGTATGCACGACGCAGACAGAAGAGCTTCCGCATAATTTTTTTTCAAAAAACAAACACCATTTACCTTTTAATCGGCCAGACCTCTGCATAAACTTGCCAAACAACCCTTTGGTAAAGTTCAATACGATATGAAAGCATCTCAAGTTGTGCGACCATCAAAAAAGAAAATCCGTTTTATATTTTAAACTCATTTTATGTTAATCTCAAATTGTGTGAATGCGACCATCAATAAAGAAAATAGTCAAACACCGTTTACATTTTAAACTCATTTTGTTTAAAAGTGTTTGATAGAGTCAAAAGGCAAATTTATTGAAACAATTATGATCATTTATTTATATTTAGTTTCACAACATAGATCCACCAGGAGTTTTTGTTAAATCTCATACCCCTTTTAAGGGTTAAAAAAAAAGTCAATCTTCATTTAAAGCCATTTTCAACAAATTCCAAACGAAAATAATAATAATACTTCCCCACCAAAACAAACTTGTCTATAAATACCACTCCAAATGAAATGAAAATAATATTATTAAACAAATTCACTCTCCTTCTTCTACCTCTCTTCCTCCATTAATAACCAGCTTTATCATCATCCTCATCATCTTCTCCAAAATTCACAATCAAATTCCCAAATCAATCATGCAACAAAACACAATCAATCCCTTTAATTCAACCTCAACCTCAATCAGCCATTCAATTCGATCTTCGTTATCCAATTTGATCTTAACCGGTTCGAATCGAAGCACTCTGGATTCAATCTTCTCTCACTGCTCACCGTCATCTTCATCATCAGAAGACCAATTGGCAACTGGGTCTTCCGTTTACTTGAAACAAAGAGATCTAATTCTCAATTTCACATCCAATTTTGACCCAAATCCAATCAGGGTTTCTGACCAGTTTACAAACCCTAACAACGTCTACAAAAAGAAATCTTTTAGAGGCGTGAGGCAACGGCAATGGGGCAAATGGGTGGCCGAGATTAGATTGCCGCAGAACAGGATGCGCGTGTGGTTAGGCACCTACGAGTCGCCGGAGATGGCGGCTTACGCTTACGATCGAGCCGCGTATAAGCTACGTGGCGAGTACGCGCGTTTGAATTTCCCGAATTTGAATGACGTCACGGCGGCGACGGTGATCGGAGATGACCGGAAGTTGGGTGCTTTGAGGGCGGCGGTGGATAATAAAATAGAAACGATTTGTCAGAAAGTGAAGAGAGAGAAAGCTAAAAAGCGGTCGAAGAGAGAGAAGGAAAAGTTAACCGGTAATGGAGAGAGTTACAGCGGGAGTGAGAAGAGTGAGAATGGTTCTTCTTCGGGTTGTTCGGTTTCCGGGGAGTTGACGGAGGCGGATGGGTGGTCGCTTGAGGGGATGCCGTCGTATGATTTGGATTTAATTTGGGAAATACTTGCTAATTAGGGAGCTTTAATTTTGACTTTTGGGTAGTCAACGATGATTAGTTGAGAAACTTGTGTTTTTGAGTAATATACATGTGATAAGTTTGTAGTTTCTAGTTGTAGGAGTCAAATGCTACTTTTATCAAAATACACAGAGAAACATGAACCTGTAAACCAACTAATCAATTAGACTCCAGGGTGTATTCGGTGATCAATTCATTATTTTTTCACCTTATCACGTTAGTGTTACATTAGCCCACTCCACTTTTCTTTTACATAATATCAAAGAAATACTCCTCAAATTGCTTCGCTTTCAAATAAAATAATTATTTTAATATATTAAAATTCTAAATATACCTAAAATTATAAAATTAAAAAAGAACATAATATATATATATACACACACACTAGGCTAAGGACCCGTGTGTTACACGGGTTGATCAATTTAAATTGTATAAGTCATAGCTATATAAATAAAAAAAAATGATAAATAAAGTCGTCTAATTCATTTACAAGGCGAGGTGTTATCTTAAAAATGATTTTTAGGGGGAAAAAAGGCAATATGGGCAATAAGAGAACAATTTACCCTTTAAAGTGTGGAGCCAACGAACTGAAAAGCTTGCTAAATTTTATCTTATTAATTATCCAGTTGAGCATGATTTACTTTAAAACTGTAAATGTTACACATTAACAAACATATACCTATTGCATATTTGAATAAACTATAGTATGGCGAAAGTAAATGAAATATACAAACATTATAATGCAGACTTTAAGTATTTGATTCAAATCAAAACAATGATATGCCAATCAAACTACTCTTGCAGCAAAGGCATCTGTTGACTCTTAATTCTTTTTGTAGTCTTCAACTATATGATCTGCAATGCAAATACAGATCCCACTATTGCACTTGTATTATTTGTTGCTTTGACCTAACCCAAATTTATTGAACGGTTTGAACCGTATAATTCAAAATGCTCCAAGTATAATTTGAAGATGACCAATGTGTGTTGTGTAACTTGCAACCATCAATTTTCACATTCACGTCTAATTTTCAATTAAGTGTGCATGATTTTGCACACTCTTTTTTATATATATAAGTTGGTTTATATATAAATCTTTTCATTATTATTTTGACCTTAATGATTCCACTATAAATCATTATCCTGGGTACCATCATCACAAGCATCTGGAATAGAAGATGTTTAAAAGCATTTGAAAGCTTTTTACCCTTATATAAGGCGTTATAAGTAGAAACAAATATTCACCTCCAAAGCAAACCGATTGAAAGAAAGAACAGTCAAGAAGCTACAATAATGATCTATGACCAAATTATGCATCTTGATTCTAAGAAAGAAGGCATGCATGGACTATTAGTAATTTAGTATATGTTTCTAAGTTATAGTTCTTTTTATAAAACGGCAAATTTCAGCTTCTTCCTTGTGCCTATGATCTAGCAACATGATTAACTCCAATCCATATATTTACTGTATTTCTAGTAGAATTCCTTATATTCATTTCAAAGAGCACAAATTATGAACATTTAGACTTTTATCAATTTGTCCTTTATCCCCAAAGTAAACTGTTGTTTTGACATTTTATTTCTACCTCAGTTGACTTGTTAGTCAAAACAGTTTTGTGAGTCAATATGTAATGATACTATATAATTCTGGTAATTTTAGAAAATTCCCTGATAATTTCAAAGATCTCAAATTAAGGATAAAATGAAATGCATATAAAATATAGAAAAAAAAACGCTCACAGTTCAACCCAAAGCAGCCCACTTGCTACCCAACCTGGCTGAACTCGTGACCCATCTAGTATGTCAAGACTAAGAGGCTAAATAAATAAAATTAGTTATAATAATGAAACACACATCCATGTTGAAAGAAATTAAACTTTTGTTTTGCAAACATAATAATGTAAATTAAATAGCCTAACCTTAGCAAATTCGGTTGTTGATATTCAACAATTTCTTTAGAGTCTTCAGCTTGTTTCTTGTAGAATTGATTCAGAAATCTTGCTAATAAAACATAAATTGTAAAAGATATTAGGTAAAATTGAAATGCATATAATATCATTATGTCGTCTAACGCAAATAACTTGTCACCGATTAATGCATAATTTAATTGTTTTAATTTTCATATTAAATGGAAGTTAGATCACAAAAGAAGCAAATCAATTTTGCAATAAAAATTTGACTTTTAAAACAATCAAATTCACAATGAACACATATATAAAAATATAAAAACAAAAACAAACCTCAATGGCAACATTTTTCCATTTCCAGCATAACTTATCGGAGTTAGCCCCAATTTCTTTTCAGATTGAAGTCTTCACCATCATTACCGATCACCACCATATATAACAATCTAAAAATCGAAAACCTTCACCAAATTGTCCAAACATTTTGTTTGAGAGAGAAATCGATTGATCAATTGTATAATATCGATTAAGAGGTGGTTTGATATTATTCGTTATCAATCGAAACCCTTCACCAAATCGACCAAGCAAAACATTTGTATGAAAAAGAAATAGCATATAGGCATAGCCTTCTGAGATGCAAGCCGGAGATGGAAAACCCGTAGATTGTGTATTGTTTATTTTGTGAATAAACCCTAAAAAATACATGGGCGGGAAAATAAGAAGTTAGATGATCATTAGAATGACAGGTGGCTACGGAAGAGAGGCGGCGACGGCGGTGGCGATGAAGGAGGCGACGGCGGTGGCTGTTCAGCAGAATGAAGGCGATGGCGATGGCACAAAAAGAACCAGATCCGATTTTGATTTTGATAAAATCAAGCTGGAATTAAGGTAGGTGATGGCGTAGATGCTAGCAGTAGAGAGGAACTGGAATTAGGGTTGATAGAAAACGAAAAAAAGAATGAAAAAACTGGATCTAGTTATTTCTATTGGAGCGGGTTAAATCGAATGAGATACCATTTTATGAAAATGGGTTACAATTGATAAAAATGGCTAAGAAGATGACAAGTGGCATCTTGAAGTACTTATTTATTAAAGAAAAACAATTAAAAAAAAGTTAAAAACATAGAGAAAAAACAGATATATATTAGCAAACACTTAAAAAATAAATTGTATCTTAAGCAACATAAAACTTGATATAGATACAACACAAATAATTACAAATTAACTCGAAATGAAAATAAAAATGGGTTTATGAACTAATTCATAACTCAAGACTAATGGCTTGAATTAACCTGGAACAAATTCGTTTGGCAAACCATTTAATTTTCCGAAATTAAATCCATAAAAAGTATTTTTTATGTAACTAACTTTAATCTTAGCCTGTTTCAATACCTGAAAGTCCTTTGCAAAAGTTTAGCACTTGCAGGTTGACTTTTCTTTGTCAACCGCCAATCTATAATCTAAATTTACCTATTAACCAATTAACCTTGTGCAAAATGAACCTTTTTACAGTGTTTTAGTCAAAACTTCTGAAATTGCTACACCAGATTATTGTATTAATCTTCCATCAAATAATGCATCTTCAACTTGGTTAACTTGTTTTGACCCACGGATAGACCGTAACTTAAATTGACCGGTTGACAAACAGAGTTTTTATAAAGTTCTTTTCTGGCCCGTTAACATTTTTGTTAAAGAATTTTAATATGATTAATCCATTTTAGTCGTTGTCCCATAATGAAATTCCAGAAGTACTGTTGCCTGCAAATCTTCAAAACCAATCACATAGGTAATGTGTATCACACTCGTAAACACATCAGAACTGTTCCGTAGCAAATAGGAACTCGACCCGCAACCTACTAGTTAACCAGTTTGAAACTCCTTTTAGAATTTAGTGAACCTATTTAAAAAAATCTAATAAAAATATAATCAAATAAATAGCATAAACTTATAAATTGTAGTATTAAAAAAGTCTAACAAATCGTCACCTTTAGAGTGTTGAAGCTCCATAAGGTTAGTAATCTTGATTTTGATATGAAATTGTCAGGTAACTCGTTAGAAATTCCATTCAGAAAATTACCACAAGCAATTTGCAACAGAATTTCATAAAACAAAATTCCAACAAACACAAAATTATGGTGTTCAAATTATGAACCAAATTAACCATCTGAATCAATTAAAATATGAATAGGAATCAATATATGTATCATCAATTTCAATGGTTTAATTTTTATCGATTGAACTTAAGTTGATCATTTATTTGCAATAATTAATCAAACTTCTGTTCGTTTTGATGATGAAAACGATGATACGATAAATATTTCTGGAATTTAAACAAAATCGTTCACTACGATGATGAAGACGATAATACGAATATGTATAATAGGATTACATATTAAAAAGGGTATAATCATAAATGACTAAAGTTGTATGCTAGATAATACAAATAATTAAGGTTGTTGGCCTAATCCCTAAACCCAAGGTTCTTTCTTCATCTACCAAAGACATCTTTAATTTTTTTAAAATTATAAAGAACCTGGTTGACAATTTATAAAGCAAAAAATGACAAAGAGCTTGATCGATCATTGATAAAATAACAATAATGATATGGTAGAACTTTAAGTCCCTTAAAACACATGACACATATAGTGTTGCCAACATCACCTAATCAAAGGAACAAAGATCGGATTACACGTATAAAACCAAAAAAAAAAAACAATATAATAAATGTTTCAAATCTTAGTAAACGATTTGGTTTGCGATTTGTATAATGGTTCATAGCAGGTTAGATAGAAGTGAACATTGCAGATTAGAAGCAGGTTAGTCAAAATAAAAGGGCATAAATTTAATAGAATAGATGGTCTAAAAACACACTAAATCATACAAACATAAGCTGAACCGACCAAAAGCAATTTCAAATGGTATGAACTCAAGTGTGTTCACAAGTAAAAAACAACCATGTAGGTTAAATTTAAGTGATCACAATGAGTATTCATGAAAACCAAAACCTTAACAACACAAAATTAAGCCATCTTTAAAAAAATTAGGATTCATAATTCAAGCATATAGCTTTACAGATTAGTAATCAAATGCAATTATTTATGCAAGATATTCAATAATCTGATTAATTGAATCTTTATATTGGCATAATCGGATTATTGTATAATTGAATTATGGTATAATCAGATTATATAATCGAATTAGGGTTGAGGAGTATATGAATCAGATTACTAAGATTAAATGAATCGGATTAACGATTGACATCAGATGTTGAAGATTGATCAATTGTTTAACGATCTACATCAGCTTTGATACATACCGTTTAAAGTTGAAGATTTACCAATTTCAATATCTATTCTATAATGACGAAGAGGCATGATTTGAGTTTGGATTTTGATTTTGAAAAGATACTAAAAAAATGGAAAAAAAAAGTAGGAAATGACACGTGGCACTTTGAAGAGATTTGGTGAAAAACCCACTCTTTTATTAGATAGGTATATATATATATATAAAAACATTACATTACACTTAAAATACTAAATAAAAAACATAACTCCAAGCATTCCCGGGAAACCGTGTTTAGATTCACGCGTTTCGTATAACTGTTGAATGTCATTTCGATTGGGTTTTCTCATATATTTTTGCCCATAAAGCCGGACAATATACTTACAGAATTTGTGCGTACTTTCTCATACGGATCTCTTGGGAGTTCTTAAGTATTCATCCCAAGCGCCTGATGTTGTTCGGCACCCTAATTGACATATTGCAGCGGTGCACTTTTGGTAAGTAATAAAACCTCAGCGTTCTCTTACATCCATTGCTAATCTAAAAAACGGGAGGTAGGCTTCTAAATCCTTAGTTGTGTTTATGAATAACTTTTTGCTCAAACGAAAACGTATCTTAAACATTTTTTCGTCATATACCGAATTGTCGGCAAAGTAATAAGCTACTAGGCACTCGTGAACTACTTCACGTTCTTTGTTCAAAGCAGTTTTTCTCATTATGATAGCGACCGCATCAAGCACGATCGTGTGTATAAAAAGCGGAACGACAAAAGTAGATTCGTCATCAGATGAAAAATCCATAATAAAATTGAATTGAGGGTTTGAGTTGAGAGAAAGAGTTAATGGCCATTTTCGTCCCTGTGGTTTGCTACTTTCGCCACTTCAGTTCAAAGTTTGAAAATTTGTCAATTTAGTCCTTATAGTTTTAAACTTTAGCCAATTACGTCCCCCCGTCTAACAGCATCCAACTATGCCGTTAGTTTAAGGGGTATTTTTGTCTTTCTCTTGTTTATTTTTAGTTAATGGTCTGTTTCGTCCTTGTGGTTTGATACTTTTGCTACTTCAGTCCAAAGTTTGAAATTTTGTCAATTTTATGTTTAATTTAATTCAGTTTTTTGTTTTTTGTTTTGTTTTTTGTCTATAACCCCTAAGAGCATAATCTAAACCCAAAACTATCGAGCATCGACCAAACCAGGTCTACATTTACTCTGTCGACAACAATAATCATACACCCCCCCCTCGTATTTAGTTTCTTGACATTTCCTAAACTCTCCCCCCATGGTGGAATTCATTGGTAAAGTGGTCAAGGTAATTCCCTGAAACTGTACTATACCGATAAAACTAAAATCATTTCTTTGGTTAACATCTAGTGTATCGATTTTCTTCAGCAAACATGGAAATGCAGGATATTCGACATCCGGATGTTGATATCGACCAAGATGTTTGCTATGATATGTTAATCTCTAAACCCTAACTATTATGCATTAATCAGAGAAACGATTTTAGTTTTTCGGTATAGTTCGGTTTTAGGGAATTACCCTGACTACTTTACCAATGAATTCCATCATAGACTGAAGTAGGAAAAAAAACTGAATTAAGCTAAACATAAATTTGACAAAATTTCAACTTTGGACTTAAGTAGAAAAGTATCAAACCATAGGGACGAAACTGACCATTAACTAAAAATAAACAGGAGAAAAACAAAAATACCCCTTAAACTAATGACGTAGTTGGATGCCGTTAGACCGCCGGGGGGGGGGGGGGGGGGTAATTGGCTAAAGTTTAAAACTACAAGGACTAAACTGATAAAATTTCAAACTTTGGACTGAAGTGGCAAAAGTAGCAAACCACAAGGACGAAAATGGCCATTAACTATAAAATGAATGTTTTATTTATATTAGATAGAACTTTGATTTTGGTCCATGCGGGTTTTTAAATTATCAATTTTGGTCAAATAGTTTATTTTAGGCTTTTTTGTTCAATAGTTTCAATTAACTATCAGTTTTAGTCCAATTCATTAATGCCATCCACCAATCGTTAGTTAATACAACTTTGAGGGGCTTTTTTGTATTTTTCACAAACTTTTAATCATAAGAATTTTTGGGTTTTCTACCAAAATTAAGTTTTATACTTTTTGTTATTTTTTAGTATTACGGTTTCTTATATTTGTTTATATATAAATATTTTACACTTTTTATTTTTAATAAATATATTTTTTTCAAAACTGACGCCTTTATGCTAGTGTATATTTTTAATAAATACAAACCAAGACGTCATTCCCATTTTGATGGGCTGGCAAGGTGATTAAGACATGAAATAATTGTTTCAAACTCTATAGAGTACAAAAATTTAGTTGTTCGAAAAAAAATACCAACCAAGAATTAAAACTATAAACAGATTTTCAAAAACCCTCCGTCATTTAAAAAGTAAAAAAACAATATAAAATAAATATATGCTCTTTTTACCATCGAGAAATAAAAGCAGAAAAGTTAAGTTTTCTAAATTATTTATAGTCAGTAGAAGTGTAGAATTAAAATGAAACTTAAAAAAAATAAATGTTCTGTTTTTTAAAGCCTATATATTATTACGGCTATAAAAAGTAAAAATAAAAGCATTCAAATATAAATAAATAAATACACAGTTGCATAAAAGCTCTAGTTTCAGAAAAAAAAATATTTTAAAAAAATAAAGAAGTATATATTTATATATAAACAAATATAATAAACCATAATAGTTAGAAAATAACAAAAAGTATAAAACTTATATTAGTAAAAAAAAAAGAAATATTCATATGAATTAAAAGTTTGTGAAAAATATAAAAAACCCCTCAAAGTTGTACTAACTAACGGTTGGTGGATCCCATTAATGGGTCGGATTAAAATTGATAGTTAATTGAAACTGTCGTACAAAAAAAAGTCTAAAATAAACTATTGAATCAAAATTGATAATTTTAAGAAACCACAGGGACCAAAACTAAAGCTCTCTCTTTATATTATTTGATAAATTAATTAACTTTTTTTAATTGTTACTGTTGTCTGACGGTTATTTTGAAAATAACAATAAAAACGTACTTTTTTTTATACCGCAGCATGAATCAGTCAACGAAATTCCTTCCAAATGTTTTGCCGGTGGTTGGCCCCAATATGAGGGGGGTGGTTTTGTCACTGGCCCCATGCCATATTATCTAAAAAATCGGTGATTTGTTATTCATACAATGTACTCCTTAAGACCAAACGCTATGGTGCGTTGTGGTGTGGATAAAGCCCCCAAAACGTCCTAGTACCCCCTCCCCCGGGGGGGCGTTTTGGGCTTGAAAATGTCTACATTTTGTACAAAACGTCCGATAGAGAAGAAGACGGGGCCAAGGAATGTCTAGTCAATGAAGAAGAAGATGAATGACACTCACCAGTCAATATTATACATGGTGTAATAAAAATATCATTTTTACCGTGTCAACACAAATGAGTGTTGTTTTAAACCAACTAGATTTTACATGAGTTTTTTTAGTTTTTAAGTGACATAAAAGTTACAAATCTCTAGACATGTCCACTTTATATGAGAGAACGTTTGTTATTTATAAAGACAAAAATGGGCTTTATTCAGTTGACAAGCTGATGGGATTCTAGTGATAAATATGTGGGGCTGAAACAAGATATGATCTGGATGTATATATATTTGAATTAAAACATTTATGTTTTAAAAACATTAATCGCATACTTCAAACATTAAACGAGTCAAACAAATGCCCTATCGTCTTGAGACATCAATATGTAAAAATGGCGTCTCACTCATGAGGTTGATGGTTCGAGTTTTATAAGTAGGATTAGAGAAAGTGTTCGCTATAAAAAAAGTAAACGAGTCAAATGAGTTGTACACGACTTTACGTATAAATAGCTCATGGCTTGAAATAAACTCCTCGTATGAAATCAGCTCCTTTATTCTATGCGTCCAAATTGAGATTGGCTTAGCTCTTTTACAAAGCTGACTTTGGCTTGTCTCAGCTTGGCTTGTAAACAATTCTACTATTGTGTGAACTTCTAATCTTGTATATTCTTGTGTTCGGGTGGGCAGGGGGGGAAACACGCCTGTGTGGATCTTACAGGAGTGTCTCCTCTTGTTGGGCTCAGGGACCGTGGGTTTGTTGTGGGTCAGGCTGCGTTGAAGGCTGAATCGGGCAAAGTTGTTAAACACGAGAAAGCTTGTTTAGATAATCAACATGTCTTTCTACCATTTGCCTTTGATACATTTGGTTTTCTGGCTCCAGAGGCTGTGAAATTTTTGAGTAGGGTTTAGCGCGTCGTACACGGAACCTCTTCAGCTTCTAGGTCCCAAAGCTTCGTTTTTAGCAGGATTGGCTTTGCTGTTCAAAAGGGGGTTGCGGCGCAGCTTGTTGCCCGTTTGCCTACCACTTTATTGTAATCGTTTTATAGTAAATTATATAAAACTTCGATTGTGATACTTCACATAATAATTTTTATTAGTGGAGAGTTTAAATAAAAAAAAGAAAGATAAGAGTTAATTAAACCCAATAAATGCTTAAGGACAGGTGTCCTGCCTATACTAGTGGTTACTATTATTATTATTATTATTAAAAAAAAAAAGCAAACTTCAACCGTAAACCATACCTCCTAATTAAATTCTGTTTTTGACTTCCAGCAGAAATTTAGCCAACACTTCAGCCAACAAAGAAAGTATACAGAAGAGCAATGAACAATCCTCAATTGCATTCGAGAAAAAGATGAATCTTTGCCAGACTTCATCACTCGCTTCAACTCAAAGAAGCTAAGTCTGGGTAATATTAGCGAAGATCTTGTTCGCGCTGCTTTCACCCAGGGCGCGAACGACCCAGAGCTCATCCGCACCTTAACGGGTAGAGATGGCATGCCATCCACATGGGATGCCATCATGACAGCAGCTAAACGCTTTGCGGAAACGGAGAAGCAACTGGGTAGAGATCTCCCCCAGAGCACAAACCTCTACACCCAGAAAACAAGAGAAGACAACGTCCTTACCGCCCGACTAAACAAAAAACGGAAGCTAGGCATTTGGCAGTCAAGGATAAACTTTGACACATCCGGCTTGCAACATCGGTTAGGCGGAAGGGATAACGTACAGTCGAACCAGAACTCCAGATGGACGCCACTCACCAAAAGCGTCACCGAGATATTCGCCACTGAGGAGCTCCCATGGCCAAAGGCTCCAATAATCCGACATCGTCACAACGCTGATCGGAGCAAATAATGTGACTTTCACAGGACAAAAGGCCACAACACTGAAGAATGTACAGACGTGAAGGACATCGTCGAAGCATACGTCAGAGATGGGACGCTCGCGCACCTCGTGGCGTAACAAACGTTTAGCAGGCTGATGCGTGTAGAACCCCAGCTGGGGAAAACACGAATAAAATTGCAGCTTCAACGCCGGAGACTACATACTGCGTAAACAACGAAATCCCGAACCAGGTGCATATCGGCTCGATGGCACTCCCATCCCAACAACATGGAAGGGAGCTCAATCACACAGTTTGCATGTAGATCAATTCCAAACTTGTAAAGAAAAGGCCCAGAGCCACTTCTAATGGAAATGATTCTCCTTAGAACATTGATGCTGATGATCTTACATTTATACTTATGAACTTTCCACACTGATATGCCGGTCTTCACCGCATACATAAGTGGGGAAGTCGTTGCTTGTGGAAGGCGGCAAAACCCGCATAAACACAAAAAACGGCAAACCTTCACGCAGGTCAGTCATAGGTAAGTTGGGTCATCCCAATAAATGAAAGTGCCGGTCCTAACCACACAAATCATGATGGAGGAAAACCGAACTAACCTATTGACAACCGCGCGTAGAACGGTTAATTTATTCAAAACACTGATGCCGGTTTTCACCGCATAAATAAGTGTAAAGAAATCGTTGCTTGTGGAAGGCGGCAAAACCCGTATAAACACAAAAAACGGCAAACCTTCACGCAGGTCAGTCATAGGTAAAGTTTGGTGATCCCACTAAATGAAAGTGCCGGTCTTAACCGCACAAATCATGATAGAAGAAACCGAACTAACCTATTGACAACCACGCGTCGAACGGTTACCCTATTCAAAATACTTAGAAAATTTCTAACAGAAGGATGAGGAAAACCTCCACGCAGGTCAGATATAGGTAAAGTTTAGCCATCCTACCAAGTGCAAGTGACGGTTTTACCCGCACAATCACGAAGGGGGAAGCAAAACTTCAACCTATTATCTACCACGTTCAAAGGTTAACTTATTCTAAACACTTAGAAAATTTCTAACAAAAAGATGAGGAAAACCTCCACGCAGGTCATATATAGGTAAAGTGTAGCCATCCTACAAAGTGCAAGTGACGGTCCTACCCGCACAATCACGAAGGAGGAAGCAAAACTTCAACCTATTATCTACCACGTTCAAAGGTTAACTTATTCTAAACACTTGGAAAATTGCTAATTTAAACTAAAGTATGCATGAGCAAGTCATATAACGTTTATAAAGCAAGTCATCCAGTGAAAGTAGCGGTCTTACCCGCACAAAGATTTATATTTCATAATACTCATTACAAGAATGGCCGGGTAACTACCCGCCTACAAGAATATAAATCTATACAAGCTAAACCTATCCTAACAGTGGAAAGGGATCTTAGGGTTCAAGCTTCAGGACCACTCCCTCCAAAGCCACTTGTACCCGCACCATCAGTTGGCTGTGGCGGTTCAAGGAATGTCTTTAGAATGGCTAGCCCATCATCAGCAGCAGCAACTTCGTTCACCTTCTCCACCACCGGATGCGGGAAGGCGGCATACTGATTCACTGCTTGGTCATATATAGCTTCAGTATCAACATCATATAAAGGGAAGTTGGAAGGCGGGATGCCTTTCTCAACAAACCCTAGACCAAGCAGGAAGCCGGCCTTTTCCCCATCCTCGTGAGAAGCGTTGAGGGCTGCGCTCATGGCATCGTCGTATGATGTGTCCGTGAAGACTCGATGCACAACCTACAAGAAAAAATACAAGTATCAAAACCTTTTCTAGTTACAAAGAAAAGCGTGAAGACATTATGAAGCTAAGCTTACCTGCGACAACGCTTCTCGAAGAAGCCATTCCTTGGTAACCAGAGCTTCCTGGAGGGCAGCTTGAGCTTGGTTACGGGCGCGTTCGGCTTCACTTTTGTTGAGGTTGGCAAGCAACACTTTTTTAGCCGCAGCCTCTTCAACGCCCTTTAGCTTCCGCTCAGTGTTGTCAAGCACCCCCCTCTGGTCCAATATCTCTTGGAGCTTCTTGGCGTCTTCCATCGCCAAGGCATCATGAGCCTGTTGGAGCGCCTCTAGTTTGGCTTTAAGTTCCTCATTTTCGAGGCGTAGAGGCTCAGCAACAGCTTCAGCCCTGGTGGCCCTCTCAGTTGCGTTCCGTCCAGTTTCCTTAGCCAGCCGAAGCTGTTCGTTAACAGCTTGGGCAGCCTTAGAACGGGCCTCGAGCCGGGCCTGAACTTCAACCTCGAGGGCCTTGAAGGCCTTCTCCTTTTCCGCAGCCACTGCGGTAAGCCTCTTGTTCTCCTCCCGGACAGCCCGCGCCTGAGCTACTTCTTGGATGCGAGCTGCTTTTAACTTGTCGTTTTCACGACAAAGCAGCTCGACGCGCGGCTGCATCCGGGCCAGGAGAATCCGAAGCTCATTGGTTAGCCTACCCTCCTGGTAGCTAGCCATTGCTTCCCCCAACGCACCACTGGGAGCTGCGTGACGAGCCCACTCCACGCACTCCACAGGCGTGCGAAGGGTTGTTCCTCGGCGGATGTTCCAGCGTGGAACATACACTTCATTGGAATCCGACACTGCAAAAAACAAAAAGCAGTTAGGAAAAGATGATATATACATAAAAAAAAAAAAAAAGAGGCCAAAACAACCCTATGCACCTATAGGGTCGACAACAGGCCGATAGCCGCCAAACCCATCACCTGAACCCAAGGGAAATCCATCCAAGAGGTCAGGCAGATGGGAAGGAGGCAGAGGTTGGCGAGAAGCCCCGAGCATACCTGAAGGATCGGCCGTAGTTGCCGACGTCGGAGGCATGGAGGCCGCCGCGGTAGAAACCAACGGAGGTGAACTCACCGGAGGTGAACTCACAACCGTGGTCGCCGCTGCGGAAGAGCCCGCAGAAATAGTCACCGCCGGCTCAGTGAAAGATTCAGTAAATATGGCACTGACAGCCGGCGGAGATCTCATCACAGTTGGAACAGTTGGCTCAACTGGGTGGGCAACTGAACCAACTGAAGCAGGCGCAGTCGCCTGGGTCACCGCCTCAGGTAGGTTGACCAAGCCTACCGTCGTGGGTCCGGAGGTGCTCCTCCCCGCTCCACCCTGGAATGCGGTAGCATCCACGCCTGCACAAAGAAGATATAAGTATAATGGCGGAAAGATATGAAGTTAAAAGTAAAGAGTTTGTACTTACGGGTTTTCTTGAGCCTAAAAGTGCTAACAGGCGGGGACGAACCCGATGGAAGTGATAGTCGTCTCAGCCTCCGGAGCAGTGGTCTTTTCACCACCTGGGTTCCCCGCCTCCTCCTCGCTCTCGGTCTCTGAATCAGACCGATGCACCGGATCGGCAGTGGAGGCAACCTTCGCCTTCCCCTTCCCGCCGGCAGCCTTCTTCTTCCGCACCAACGGAGGACCATCTGCGGATTCCTCATCAGAAGATGACATGATTAGAGGAATTCCAGCAGAGGTTTCAGCATTGAGAAGTCGAGGGTTGAATAACGCCTTACCTGGCCGCGTGGCGCTCAGAATAGGGTGGCCTGGCGGGTAGACCTCCACAAACCGATCCCTCGTTTTCTCCAAGATGGGCAACTCGTTCTCATCGAGAGCACGGGTACCCATCCGAGCGGGACCATCACTCTCCCGCGGCTGCAGGAGAGACTGCAAGTCGTTCCCCTCTGAAATAAAAGAAACAAACAGTTAGAAGACAAACCTATATAAACAAAGAAGACAGAGCATACCGTAAGGGACAGAGTTCAAACCGTATTCGAGGACGATGGGAACCTGTGACGCCTCCTTCCACACCCGGCTCATCCCAAGCATCACCATCCCAGACTCCGCAAAGCGGTACACCGGAGTCTGGATCCGAGAGATCTTGGCGAACCATTCCGCCTCCTGGTAGTTTGGGGCGTGAAAGGCGGGGAGTGCTATCCCATTCTTAAACGTCATCGCTATCGGGACGACGCGAGCGGAGATATAAAAAAACTCCCTCTTTCACGACCGAAGACTGCGCTCGGTTGCGCAGATCTTCCGCCCCTTGATCCGATTGACCAAGGTGTACCACCCCTGGATGCACCTCCAAGAATAGAAGGTCATCAACCGGTCAACATGGGGCTCCACGCCCAGAATGAGGCACACCCACTCAAAGTGGCGGATCTTGGCGTTCGCCATCGGGTGTACCTCCATCAAATGCACACCGTGCCTCTCCAAGACCGGTATACAAACTTCGTCAATGGGAACCTGAGATTCCCATAAACGAAGAATGCAGCATACACCCCTATTTTGCCTTTGGGGGCATCGTACACCGTCTGGTGTGGCTCCGGAAACTCAGGCTCGAACGGCTCGAGCATGAACTTCCGGACGATGTACTGAAAAAGCTCGGCAGGAAGAGCGCACTGGCACTCGCCAGCAGTGCTCTTGTCGTCCTTATCGGAAGTGGACGACGGATTCTCAACGAACACGTCAGACTCCTCGGCAAAAGAAGACATGTTTGGATGTACAGAAAAACGATTTCAGAAGAATGCTCGACGGAATAGTGAGTATTCGCCGGAAATCGTTTAGAAGATGAAGAGAGAAGTGAAAGTGTGGATTGCAAAGGACCCTCTCCCCCTTTATATACTCATCGCAATTAATGCAATGAATTTAATGCGGAAGAGAGAGAAATCGCAGGTGCAATGAAACTATGACACGTGGCAAAGAGCAAGCTGGCAACAGCTGTTTAAAGGACGCGTGCCATTAATTTCGCGGCCACGCGCCCGAAAAATCGCGCCCACGCGCCTGAAAAAGCGCCTGGAATGGCCATATACTGTCACGTCGCCATAACTTCCTGCACGTCCTGACTGTCAGAAGAAACCGTCGGACGACGTTTCAACAGTTTGGACTATTCTTATCCTTTCACCAACTATTCGAATTTCAAAATTTCAAAAAGATTCAAAAGTAAGCGGGAAAATTCCCCTTACCTTGGCAACCAAGTAACTATAAGACAGGTGCGAGTACAGTGTTAAGGCAAAACCCTTCACATACTTAGCACCTGCAGGGAATTGAAGCCAAGAATACCTCGGCGACCAACTATAAGACAGGTGCGGGTACAGTGTTAAGGCAAAACCCTTCACATACTTAGCACCCGCAGGGAATTGACGCCAGGAATACATTGGAAGTAAAGTAACCGTAATACGAGTGCGGGTACAGTGTCAAGGCAAAACCCTTCACATACCTAGCGCTCCGCAGGGAATTGAAACCAAGAAGGATCTTCTGGGCCATGCTTGCCGAAACGGGAATAACATTCCCGCATAGCGGGAACGTCGAGAACTATATTGTTTGAAGCTCCAAGATGGAATTGGTGGTTTTAACATAATTGATCACTATGTTCAAAACTACCAAAACCTCATGGAGAATCCACACAAGTGGGACTCAACGCTCCTGACTTGCGAGGAGGTTACAGACCTACCCGCATCATACCCAAAGATCAAGCAGGAAAGTCGGGAATTTCTGCAAGTGACATTAGGACTTCCGCGGGAAGAATCCCCATGAAAAACCTTAAAACTAAATCCTTTTCAAAAACCCTTTGCTTAAGTCCAAAAGTTCACCTCACTTATTAAACATTCATGAGAAGAACATTGGACTGGGGGGACTTGAAGAGGTAGGTCCCAGCAGAGCCCAGTTGGACCCGCAGGACTCACCTTGAAGAGAGACGTCTGCGCAAAAACCAACTGGATCCGTAGGACCCACCATGCTCAGAGACGTGACGTCCTTACGCGCATTACGCAAGCTGTTCCCTCATGAAATGCCTCCCAATGGTGAAGTACTCCGCCTGTTCCCGCAGCTGCGGATACAAGCCATCAGGGAAGGCCACCCGCGCAGCAAGGCTACACGCACAAGGCACTTAGCTCTCAAAATAATTCAGTAATGTCACCTGAAGAAGGAATGAGCAAAGCCGGGAACAATCCCGCACAAAGGCGGGAGGGGGAATACTCCCGCCCAAATGAGCCAGTCCGTACGATACTGGAGGATCTTTTGTACTGTACCTGACGAGGTATGGGCAAAAGATCTGACCAGAGATACGACAGCTCATTGACAACATTATGGCGAGCAGCATGCTCTTGTACTGTATGTCACTATTAGCCGCTGCCTACTCACCAACTCCTGTCATACCACGTGCATAGCCTGCAGTTGGTGGAAAAGGAATAGTACACAGCAGGCCTGGTCACTGTCAGCCGCTGCCTACCCACCAACTACCAGCATGGCACGTGCGTAGGCCACAGTTGGTAGAACAGGAATACTGTTCAGCCGGCTACACCTTCTTGAAAACCTACCTTCGGCTATAAATACCCCAAATGGTATGATTATCTGATATCTTATCATCTTATCTTGTATCTTATATCTTATACCTGATATCTGCTCTAGCAATCTCTTAATATACACTTATATTCAAGAGCAATCTAGTCTGATTCTCACGCCGGAGGGTGGTCACAAGGAGGTACTCCCCCCCCTTCTCAGTGACGAGCTCACGGTGTCTGTTTTGCAGGTTATCAGAAGAACCATCTTTGTCGGGTCTAACCCCTCGTGGGAAACATCTATTTAACCCCCAGATTATCCGTAATCTACCCGGGGTCACTTAGTGTTTCTTCAGACTTCGTCAATCATTCAAGCTGTCTCACACTTCATAATCGTCGTAACATTATAATTTATAAGTTAAATGTCGGCTTCATCTTGCAATTGCTCTTAAGAAATCAATCAATCAATCAATCATAATGCATATATATATGCATAGGAGAGCTCGGCTCAGAAACATAAATTAGGTGACAACTACTTGAACTTCTAGAACATTGTTTTATATGTGCATTAATTTAAATTCTAACACGACTACTAAATTACGTTGTGGTTATATGACGTACTTGAATCGATATACGCATGTATAGATATATCTGTGTTTAGTTGGCATTGTGGTTTAATTGTATGAGAGTGATGATTAAGACTTGGAATTTTATGCTTTTATTTTATGGTCTTAGGTTCGAAACCTAACTTAATGGGGTTTTCCCATAGCGATAAGTGTTCTCCCTGATGATGTTATTGGGTGAGTCAAACCTTGAGTGTTAAAATCAGTATAGATAGTTAACATCTCGTTTCAGAAAAAGCCCACCCAGAGATTGGGGGTAGTTACAAATGATGTTAATAAAAAAGACATATTTATGCGTATTTTACATATTATAAACATGCTCACGTGTAGACGGACTGTAATTCTATTTATCTATAACTAGTGTTTTACTCGGCGCGTTGCGCCCCGCAGGGGTAAAACCCAAGCATTGTCGGTCCCAAAAATTGAGGCGGTAAGTCTAAGAGAATTCGGCCAGTTTCGGTTTTAGTGCATTATTGTACCGGAACTAAAACAAACAATTATAAACCCCCCCCCCCCCCCCAAAAATTGCAACACATAATTAATGCCACATAGACCGATAATGATCCAACGACCCCAAACCTTACAATTGTTATTGTTATATATAATAATTCTCTTATCTAGACGCGAACACCAAACTTGTTACAAGTAATTGTGACGAAAGAAAGTAGGGAAATTCATTAGTTAAAGAGAAAATAATTTAAATGCATTTAATTTTGTAATGTTTTCTAGACATGGGCGGGTAATATGCATAAGTCACAAATCAAAATAATTTAATCACTTTATTTTAATTTCAAGATTATAAATATAAATATATATTAAAAACCAAAATCTTCATGAGTCACCAAAATCATCATTCATGAAACATACAATTATATGCACCATGTTATTAACATGAATCACGTAAAGGAAAAAAGGATAATACCACCGATCACCATTCACTAAACAATAAAAAAGTCAAAAATGTAAGGAGATGGTTGGATCTATTTTGTAAGGGTTCACATAACAATTAATATAATGGGTGTCGCTTACTAAATTACCTTATTATTGTTTTTAAAATTTCTGATTTTCTTTAGATTTTTGTTTTAATTTACCTGGAAAAATGTAAATATCACTTATTATTATGTTTTTTTAAATTATTTTTTTTCAAGCTTTCAAACTCATGTCTTATGCTACGACCTTCGTTTTGATTTATTTATTATTTTCTACATTTTATGTTGTTTACCGTTTCAACTTAGTAATTATTTTCTATGTGTTATGTTTTGGTCCAATTTTTGTTACTTAACGTGTTTACGAGGCTCAATGTTTTTACATCTAATTTTTGTTTGGTTTAACGATTCCGTAGCAGTCTTAAAACTCGTTCAAGATAAATTAGTGAGAAACAAATGTTTATATATAATATATTCTTTTTTAGACGTCAACTTTCTTGTATTTAGGGTATCGTACCCTTCAAATTTGAAAAGCTCCGATATCCCACTCTGGTTGGACTATGTTGTCTTAACCAGATCCACGTTGGCTTCAGAGTTTGGCTTGGGCGTTCCCCATACCGCCAACTGTCACTTGACAGTCGTTATGCCGCCACAAGAGCAGAACTATCGGCGTAACACAAGGTGGGACGAAAACCTGGGTGGACTTAGGGTTCGAACGACAACCTTTGCATAAGGCTTAGTTCAAATCATTGAGTTTTCACTGGAGAACTCAAGCCTCCTACCGTGTGAGGATGTTTATACATAATATATGCCAGCCCAAATGTGTGCACTCAAAATAAATCAAAGGAGACATTATAAATTGTAGCGTTCCCAGCCCAGGACTTTTTGATGGGCATTATAAGAGCCTTCAATTATATCTTTAAGAAAAGTGATCCAGCATTTCAGTGGATTATTATTTATTACACTTAGGAACTAGGAAGTATTATTGCCAAATAAAAAAACTAATTATAAAATATAAAACCAGCTGAAAGAGCATGAGATGAATGGTGTACCTATGATGCACACCAACTACTAAGAGAGAAAGGGGTTGCTTGATTTATTTATATCTGAATGAGTCATGATATAAATAAGCCTCTGTCTCATTTAGCAACAACATGAGTCTGACTAATTCAGACATAATTTTAACTATTCAAATGTTTTTATGCCTGAAACTAAAGAGACTGGAGTCTGAATGAATCAGATGTTTCCATTTGAATGGTTCTATTCAAATGTAAACAAGCATCCCCTAAGTCCCTTTATAGTAATAACATATTTTCGATCATAATGCAAAGCAAGGTGCAAGCAGTCTGCTTTGATTTTAAAAAAGAAAAAAATGTTTCGGGTCAAACCCAATTTTGACTACCCATTTTGCCCTTTAATAACAAATTAACAAGCAAGACACAAGTTGTTTTATGTTTTGATTTTGAAAAAGATTTGTATTGAAAAGGAGCATCGCTAATTTGGGTTCGATCAGATTTTTGATGGGGTCCTATAATTTTTAAATCCGTAAATTCCGACCCGATAAAGACCCCATAAAAGTCTTTGGGGCTAATCCGACCCATTTCAACTACCCAACCTGACCCATCAATTTGCCACGTGCCCCTGTACCAAGCACCGAAGTAGGAATGGACAGTTGTCATGGTGATTTTGAGCAACGTAGAGCATGAAAACCACCCAAAATTTGATATTTAATGGGCTTTCCCATTGAGGTACCCATACCGGCATCAACCCACAATAAAAATATATTTATAAAATAAAATAAAGACAAAACTCTCTTTCTCTATGACATCTATTGTTGGTTATTTTAGTGTTATTAGATTAACTTGTCGATCAAATAAATAACGTTGGATATTAAATGAGTTAGGTGGCGCGGGAGTGCGGGCTCGTTTAACAATAATGTTATTTAGGCTTTGTTACTTGGTTCAAGTAATTATCTACTTGGGCTTCATTATAATGATAAGTGGGCCTCTAATTAAATATTTGGGCTTATGTGGGATAAGAGAAAATAGGAATCCGTATATATATGTCGATGGTTTCATTCTCTAGAATTCACTCACTTGATCGATCGAATAGATAGAACAGAGAGAACGATTGTTACAGGGTTCTCTAGTTCTTCATCCATATACAAGAAACAATAAATTCAATTCCATGAACAGTTCTCTGTCTTATCCGATAAATCATTGTGTGTAACCTACAAATAGGTTTATTTGATAGTGATTACACGATTCAGAGATTAATCCAGGCAATTGTTCAAGAAACCAAGATTGAAATCAAGATTACAGGTTTGCAATGATCAAATTAATCATACAGGTACGCAATTTTATACAACATCTATACCGTTCCTTTATGCAAGTATTTTGGGTTATGAGTAAGGGTGAACAGAAAATCGAATTAACAGAATCGAAACCTAATTAACCGAAAAAACCGCACCGAAAAAACCAAAGCGAAGCATTAACCGACGGTTAATTTTTTGTTTTTTTGAAAAACCGAAATTTCGGTTTCGATTCGGTTATCCATTTTCAAAAAACCGAACCGAACCGAACCGATTGATGATGATAAGGAATGGACTAAACTTTTAAGATAAATAAATAAAATGATAAATAAAGATCAAGACTAAACTTTTAATGTTTTTTAATTTTTAAACTCAATTTAGCAACTTTGTATTCCTATAGTTCCATGTAACACGTGCCTATTTTTGTTTTTAGAGTTCAATATATATGTGGACTGTGATACTCTAACACATTCTTATACAAACTTAAAATATGCATTTTCATTTTTTAAATTTCTTTGCAATTCCAACACAAAATTGGAAAAAACCAGAAAATAACCGAACTGAAACCAAAATTAACCAAAAACCCGAAAAACCGGAAAACCGAAAACCGAACGGTTTGCATATTCAAATAACCGATTACTTCGGTTTCGGTTTGGGTTTCGCCTAATAACTGAACCGAACTGAACCGTGCTCGGCCCTAGTTATGAGAGTTACAAGTGTGATGTGAGAGAAAAGGGTATTTCGAGCATTCTATAAATTGTATTTAGTGTAATTTAAAATGTTTTGGAGTACATTTGATATATATATATATACATATATATTTTTGGGTAAATATGATATTTAGCAAGGTATATTATGAAACTTAGATCCTGCATTTCTGTGTACAATACAACACAATTTATGTGTATAAGCATATACATCGATCATAGATTACTAACCTGTTTCGGGTGCACACAAAAAGCTGTCTTCAGCAAATGATTCATGCGTTTTGGAACATGATATATAACCTCAAATGAGTTAAAAGCTAGCACACAAAACTTTGTATGTACTTAATTGTGAAAGTTGAAGATGCATCGTGCACGTGCGTATAAGTTACTATACATTGGATTAGGGTAATAACATTAATAGCGTTTTGACTATTGAGAGGCTGAGAGCGTATATAAACGAGAGCGTTTTTAGCGGTTTAGAGTGTTGTGAGAACACTCTATCTGCTATAATGTTTAAACGATAAAAACCGACTTCAACTAAGATCAGTTCCTTACAAACCGTTTCCTGCATTCAAATCTCAAAAATGGTTCCAAACCGGTCTTCCTTACTCTCGGTTACGATTTACGACTTGTTTCGGGTCGGTCAGTTCTGGGTTTTGGTTTCTCAAACCAGTTTTTGTGTGCAAGCTCTAGTTCAGGAGGAAATCATAAATAATTTATAAATAAAATAACTGAAATCAAATAGTATTAAAGATTAAAAAACACATACATAATAAAATTTTACAATTATAGTATTACACTACAACAATATAATCGTCCTATTCAATTAGCACACCAAGCCCGTTGAACGGACCAGTTCGCAGGTTTACGGTCCAGTTTTCAAAAACATGATCCAAGTGTTTGATGGGCTTGTAATGCACGAGCCCAATGAGGTAGCATTTTCACAACACATATGTATCTATTCTAATAAAGTAAAATAAATGTGGACATTTGTCATGTTTTGGTTAATTCTCACAATTTTTTCCCTCCAAGACTAATATACCTTAATATAGGTAATAAATCAATAATTATTCACTTTCCTTTTACATTATATTTATATAATATCTATGTATTTTTTTTTAAATATAAATATTAACATATTATTTTACTATATTTTCTCAAAATACTTGATGAATTCCAAAAATCAAAAACAAATCATGTTTTTCAAATTAAAATTGTTTCGGCTTTTTTTTGTGAAACTTAAATTTGATTTTATGGGCCAAAAGTTGGTAAATAGATTGTTTGGTACAAGTTAACCACATTTGGGTCAAAATTTGTTACGGGTCAAAAATGAAAATTTTGAGTATTTTTAAAAGTTTGAGAATGCAAAATAAATTTATCGTCAAATTTGTTATGGATTTTAAGTATTGACTTTAAATTGTCAAAAGTATGAAAGTTAAAATTTTAAACATGATTCGAGTTTCAATTTTATTTTTATGGGAATTTTTTGAAATAATCAAAAGGTTCAGGATTTAGCAAACTGACTATTTTTTCCTCAACTATTAAAATTTAAGAAAGAGAGAACTTCAATTTTGGTCACTATGATTTCTTAAAATTATCAATTTTGGTCCAATAGTTTATTTTAGGCTTTTATGGTACAATAGTTTCAATTAACTATCAGTTTTAGTCCAACTTATTAACGCCATCCATCAACCGTTAGTTAATACAACTTTGAGGGGATTTTTTGTATTTTCACAAACTTTTAATCATAAGAATTTTTGGGTTTTCTACTAAATATAAGTTTTATACTTTTTGTTATTATTTAGTATTATGGTTTCTTATATTTGTTTATATATAAATATCTACACACTTTTTATTTTTAAAAAAAAATATATTTTTTTTCAAAACTAAGGCTTTTATGCAATTGTATATTTATTTATTTATATTTTAATACTTTTAATTTTTTTAACCTTTTATAGCTGTAATAGTATGTCGATTTTAAAAACATTGTATTTAGTTTTATTTTGACGTACAATTTTAAGTTAAATTATGTACCATTATTAAATACAAACCAATAAGTCATTCTCATTTTAATGGGCTGGTAAGGTGATTAAGATATGAAATATAGAGTACAAAAATGTTGTTGTTCGAAAAAAATATACAAACCAAGAATTGAAATTAATAAATAGATATTCAACAACCCTTCGTTAATTAAAAAGTTAAAAAAAACAATATAAAATCAATATATGCTCTTTTTACCACTGAGAAATAAAAATAGAAAATTTAATTTTTCTAAATCATTTATAGTTAACAGAAGTGTATAATTAAAACGGAACTTAAAAGATAAATATTTTAAAGCCTAGATACTATTACGGCTATAAAAATAAAATATTCAAATATAAATAAATAAATATACAGTTGCATAAAAGCTCCGACTTCAAAAAGATTAAGTAAAAAAGTATATATTTATATATAAACAAATATAATAAACCATAATAGTTAGAAAATAACAAAAAGCATAAAACTTATATTTAGTAGAAAAAAAAAGAAATATCATATGAATTAAAAGTTTGAGAAAAATATAAAAAAAGCTTCTCAAAGTTATATTATCTAATGGTTGGTGGATGAAGTTAGTGGGTTTGACTAAAACTGATAGTTAATTGAAACTATTGTACCATAAAAGCCTAGAATAAACTATTTGACCAAAATTGATAATTTTAAGAAACCACATGTACCAAAACCAAAGTTATCTCTTTAATAAAAGATTGCCAACCCCATGCCTATCAACGTTTAACTTTTATCAAATTTGAACTATTTATGTTAACATTAATTTTTTCTTCAATAGTGATCAGAACGTTGTATGGGAAGCATGCCATATAATAAAATCAATTTATGTACACATTGTATAGATACAAGCATAGATGTGATACATTTTTTTTCATATACGCTATGTAATTATTTGTTTTACTTATAATTTTATAATTTGAATTATTCCGTGTGTGACACGGGCTCTAAAACTAGTAATTTAATAATAAACAAAAAAAAAGTTCACAATAATTTTTATGTGGTTTTCTATTCTTTATTAAATATTTAACTTTTAATATTAATATAAATAGAGACATATATAAGTTTACTAGGTTAAAACCCGCGTAATACACGGGATTGTAATAAAATAAAATAGCAAAAAAAGATAAATAATATAAATAATTACAAAATGTGAAACATGAAAAGGAAAAAAATATATATTTACAAGTCGCTTAGGTTTTTTCTTTCTTCTTTTTTTTGTTGCAATTGAAGATTTTAAAGCATTTTAACCCTTAATTTAACTATTCTAAACTGAGTCAAAGACTTTTTATCATCCAAACTTGGAAAGTTTTTTGTTAACAACTTGTCTAATTCTAAATTTTGACTTTTGACCGATTAACTTTTCTGTCTTAATAAACTTCAACATTAGTATTAATTTTTATAAAATTAAACATTAATATTTTGTAGTAGTTAACAAACGTTTTTACAAAACTTTATTTTAACCTGAAAACACCAACAAAAATCATGTAAAAAAGACCCAGTTCAACAAATAAAAAACTGAAATCAATAAAAGATCATATAAAAAACGTCATATCTTAAGTTAATAATTGCCAAAATGATATTGCCAAAATATGCACATTCTAGAAAAACTTCAAATGTTAATTGCCAATTGAAATAGTTATAAATTTTTTTAATAACTACATAAATTGCTGTAGTGATCGAAATTGCTTAAAACTCCTAAATGGTACTCTTTGTTAATGAAAGACATTATTATCAACTCATATTCACTTTTCAAACATCCAGAAATCTAAAAAAAATAAAAACGTGAACAAATAATTATGAAAAGAAAAGCAACCATATTATCACTTAACACCTCAATATGATTAAGCAAAATAAAGACCATATCCATATCACCACTCATGATGCAACCAAAAGTTAATAAGATACAACTAAAATACAGTATGCAGACCAAATTATAACTCATCTATCATAAAAACGGTAGAAGATGTATAAGTTTTTTACATTTTATGTTGCCCTTGCAACAATCCAAGAAGCATGTCTGCACACAATAAACAACAAAAAAAAATATTCCCGAAATATGCAAGAAAGCTTAAATCTTTAATTTATGTAGCTATGAATTCATATTCAAATATAATGGAAAGGATTTTAAAAATGGGAACCGAATTTTAAATCCTTAACTGTTGTAACTATGTTATAGTAAATAAATATTAGATTGACTTAATTTTGAAATACCAATAATATGGGTATAATCAAACATATGACATTAGTTACTTTGAATATATAACCCACCATAAAACTCGACATGTTACATAAATCGGGAAATAATGTACGCTATGCTATGTTTAGTGCTATAATACCATGGGATATAATTAAAAAATTAATAATCAACTTTAAGTTCCCAAACCAATCTTTAGTTTTGTAAACAAAAGTTACCCAAAATGCCATTTGGGCGTGCTATAATTAGAAAAGTTAATAATTTGTGTTTTTTAAGAAATGTGTAACAAATAAAAAATAGGTAAACACTAACATAAAATATATAGAGTTACTCACCATATATAAGTTACGTTATAGCCATTTACAACTGGTATGACAACTACTATAACAAAATTATGACTTTCAGTTTGTAGATGGTATTGAAAAGTACCTGCAGTTTTCCAATATAAGCTTCAAATTTCACCAAGCTTCCAGAATGTCTTCAATATAAAATCTGTAGAATGCAATATGGAAATTGAAATCCATCAAGAAACTATATAATTCAATAATAGATCTGTAGATAACATTATAATCAGAAGATTATCTTTTACTATAATTATCTTGTTCTCTTACAAATTTGAATATACTTTTAAATGAAAATAATTAATTGAATAGTATTTTAATTGAATATATAAAAAGATAGGCTACTTACTAAGCACATGAAATATTACGCTTTTACATCTTCCTTGAAGTTAAGAACATATGTCTTGTCCTTCTTTGCATAAAATTCAGATGCAGCAGCATCCATTCCAATCACAACCTATAGAAAATAAGAAAGTGAAAACCTTTTTTAATAAATATCATAAGGCATAACACTGATGTTAAATATATAAAAGAATAATTATTATAAACACAAAAAACTAATGTCTAAACAACAATGGTGTTGTTTTTTATAGGTGCCTTTCTTTTGGTCAAGGTTACTATGATTCCACTTTTCTTTCACCTTTCTCATTGCTAGTATACACAAATACAAAAAATATGACTTCTAGCTAGTAGTAGAAACACAACTCTAAGAAAAAGAAATGAACAAACTTAATTCATTCATCTTACTTTTACAAACCAAGGATGCACAATGCTTTCTTGTATACTCCGGGATAGACCAACTATGTAACTATCTTCACAAGTGCACCTTTTAAGTTCTGTTGGATCAAATACACCAAAATTAGGACCTTTTCAGCATATAAAGTTGTTAAAGTAAACCAGATAGAATTCAAAGATCAGTTCACTTTTCAAATGTTCATTACCATGAGATTTGAAATTTAAACCTACCGGAAAAACGCAAACCCGTTTGGCAACTGAGTAGCAGAATCACTCAGCTCATAAAACAGTTGATCATTACCTATAACTGTAATACAATTATTTATTATGCAAATGAACAAAAATACATAATTCTAATACTACATATCTACTTGAAACCTAAAACCATAAACAAAACTTCAAATCCAAAGTCAAACCTTTATTTGAAATGGACTTTGATGTAATGCTATCACATAAATATGAGAATGTTTAATTTACCATAAAAATATTCTATTTGAACACATCCTAACAAATTATAGGTCGGAGACATGATAAAACAAAGCAATAGAGGGCATTATCATAGAAGATTCAATTTCCGTCTTCATACCCAAAGAAATCCAATATGGAAATAAAAAATGAGGTTCTATCAACAAAGCTAAGTTTTGAAAAAAAATAATAATGTTAACAAAATTTCAACAAATCTCGTATCAAACAAATCAACGATAAAAAGACGAATAAAAAAAAAACCTAAAATCAAACTTTCTGATTGCATTTGTCGGTGCTAAACAAAATCAATGTAAAAACATAATTATTTAGAACAGAAATACCACCACGATCAAATCCAGTTATTCAAAAGGGGCTAAAATTAATGAACCCTAATTATACCTGAGCATTAGATGAGGGTATCGATCGAAAACAGAAGACGATGATCGATATTGTTGATTGTGTGAAACCGAATCTGTAAACCAAAGTTAGGGTTAGTATTATACTTCCAATTCCATTGTTGAAGACGATTGAATATGTAGATGATTAATACCTGATTTTGTTGACGACGAATGCAGGGTTAAAGATCAATGGCAGACGGCGTTGTTAAATCGTTAGGTTAAAGAATTTGGCATACAGTTACGACCATATCACCACAATTTCACATGATTTTCGCAAAAAGAAGTTGGCATACACTCATCAATATTAATCACATAGAGGATTGGGTATGGATTCGTATATGATGCAACTTGTACTATCATACGCTTATTTCATGTGTGCAATATTTTCATAATAAAGTGCTTTTAACCGTCTATGAACGATGTGACATCTATTTGAAGAAGAGAAGACAGAGAGTGATATTTCATGAACGAATATTGCTATTTTTCCATGAAACCGTTTCACCAATTATTAAGATGAAAGGTACACAAGTAGTAAATTGGTATAGTTGTATTGACTAGAAACATTTGCAAATTTGTATAGACTCAAGCACTCAAAACATGGGTTTATAAGGTTGCTAACCTAACTTATTACCAACCAACTAACTTATTACGAACCCTTATTGATAATACGTTCAAGCATGTTTGAAATAACACCAAAAAAGTTATTTTTGATTCATACAAAGGCCACAAAAATTATAATCTCTAATATAATTTTATTTGTAAACCATTTCATTAACTCAAAATCCTTATAGATAAGGTTTTAATATTGCAACAACAATCTCATGTAATATGTTTTAAGAGTATAAGATAGGGTCATTTTTCTATTAAAAAAATAATACATAAACACTAATGATGCCGTCGTTAGTAATAAGAAATATTCTAATACGATATCGTTTACAAAACTGACTAAAATGAGTATAAAATACAAATTTCCATCTTCCAAAATTGAATTGAGTCAGTCTTTTTAGCGAGTATTTAACAAGTCTTCATGTAGCATCCTTATCTTGTGTCTTTATTACATTTGGTCTTTGACTAAGCTCCTTGACTACAATAGTAAGCAAACAAAATGTTGACGGGTGTGGTTACGGATTCACGTTCAACACGGCTCTCTTAAAACATATTTTGGGTCTTTACTAAAGAGTCGGTCTGTCTCCGAAGGTACAACAGTCGAAACAATATGTATTGCCGGGGAATGGCACGCACCTGAGGTTACACCAGATAAACTTTTAGTGTTTGAACTTGTGGAAAGTAATAAGAATGTGAACATAAATCGAATGAGAATACCCCTCTCTATATGGTCCCTAACATATGGGTCTTCAAGTGCTTTTTTTCTTCTGTTTTTGTTCTTCTTTGACCCAGACAAAAAGTCTTTTATTCAAACAAGAACCTAAGTACTCACGATTAATGAAGAGTTTAACAATAAATCTCACCTTATTATGAATATAATTATGAGGAGTTTCACGAGATTACATAAAGAGTCTCACATTTATATCACATTCATTAAAAATTCCAACAGTGGCATCTATTTAGAGAAGAGAGGAGGGCAAAGATCGTTATTTTACGAAACATAGATTATAACCTTTTCATGAAACCCTTCAAATGTTTCATCAGTTATCAAGGTAAAACAAACATATATGAATACTAAATTTGTATAATCCTATGGACTCAAAACATATATAAGCATATAGACTCAAAACATCAGTTTATAAAGTTGTTGATGTAACTTATCGCAAACCATTACCGATATTACTTAAGTTTTTTGAGACATTGAAAAAGTTCTTTTTGACACAAACAAAGCCTTTAGATCACTTCAAATTTAAAAGAAAAAAAAAATAGAAATTAAAGTAACTTGATCTTGTTGGTAAATGTATTTGTAGTGTTATCAGGTTGTTTTTAATCGGGATTCACAGAAAAGTTGAACATATATAACCTTACGTGGGAACTATTTATCAGCATCGAGTTAGCATCGATGATTTCCCCTTAATATACATGTCCAACTAGTGACACTTATATCCATTACATGAAAATGTTGTCATGGTCTATCCCTTAGACGAGGAAGGTCAATGATCTGATTCTGGTTCACATGATTTCAATAACTACTTTTGCATATTCGTTTTTGTTTTTCTCCGATTGAACTTATGAAATATCATCAAATATATTGAGTTTAAAAGTATCCTACATGATTTAGAAATATCCAGACTCTGCAAGAAGTTATAAAATATACAAGTCTCTTATCACGGACGGCTTCACAACTTTATAAACCTTATTATTAAAACTCTCTTCATCATTGATTCTTCTATCTCTAAACAAGAACCTATATATTCTACCCAAGTCTTATCTCCAACAATGAAACATGAATCCTATAAACACCACTATGAACCATCTTCCTTTACCTCACGTTTTATTAACAAAGGTGAAGAATCTTACTCTCTAAAGTGATGAGCATCTTTTAATATACCTTGTTTATATGAATAGACAACATACCATCTTCTAAACATAAATCTTTGGCACATCTTGTTGACAAATCATATGTCGGCCTAAAGAGTCAAATAATTTAAAACCAAGGACCACAAAATAGTATTCCAAGGCCCAATAATATTTATTTATTTGTTTATTAAATATTAAATTTTATTAAATTTCTAAGGCCCAAAATAGTGTGTAAATTAGCTAGTAGTGTGGTGGTAAAGGAGAGACTTGAATAATTGGATATTCCATGCGACCCAAGTTCGATTGTTGCCTGACTGCCTACAACTTTCAGTTTTAAAGACACCAGGATGATGGTTGGAGACTAGGTGAATATATGAGTTTTACTAGTTGGATCCTTAAACTAAATGGGTTTTATCTCACCGTGCTGTCGTGCCTTCGGGCGAGTTTTCACGGACGTTAGCGTTAAGTGAGAATTTTTTTCGAATCAAAGGACCAGTATATCCTGATATAATATCTCGTAAAAAAATAATAATAATAATATCACATGAAAAGGATGAGGAGAGAGAAATTAAACACAAACACAAATGCACAAATAACCAATTGGCGTGCGTCGTCATTATCTTCCTCTAAAAAAGTCGTCAACGAACGATCCAACCGATTTCTTTCTGTTACTTTACCGGCAACAGTTAACAGTTTCTGTTAGATGGCTATCACCGGTGACGGTACGAATTTGACGGAGAGTGATTACATCAAGAGGCATCATAAGCATGAGGTTAGAGCGTGCCAGTGTACATCGGCTGTTGTTAAACGCATCAAGGCGCCTGTTCATCTGGTAATTGATAAATCTATGATTGATTGGTTTAGTAATCGTTATTTACTGTGGATCTGAGCTTAAACGTATGATTTGGGCGTGTATTTTAATTTCAGATCCGTAGATGTTAGCTCGTCTTATAATTCGATTGATTGAAGCTAATTTGACCTAACATGAAAGTGAATTTGATATATGTCAGCTAGAAGCAAATGTAGCCTTTAGTTAGTGCTGTAAATGAACCGAACGATCAGCGAACTGTTTAGTGGGAGGCTGGTTTATGTTCGATTTTTTTAATAAATGAACGAACATGTTCGTTTATGTGATTAATTTATATGTAAAATTAATATATGAATATGAATGTTAATAAAAGCACCAACACAGACTTGGTAGCCGTAACGAACCATTGACACTGACCATTTTTGGATAGCTAAATCGAATAAAACATTGTTTGTGTTCATTAGTGTTCGTGAACCGTTCATGAACAAGTTCATTTCCTTAATCAACAAACGCGAATGAGAAAGGCCGGTCGGTTAGCTGTTTGTGAACCATTTGCTTATCCGATAAAAGCTTAACGGACGAACATGAACAAGGCCTTTTTCGGTTTGTTTACAGCCCTACTAAGTGTTAAATTTTGGATTTAGAAAGAAGCAGAAACAGAACATAGTAACTAAGTGTGATTCAATGTGGAAAGTATCTAATTATAAAAGGAGTTAATCTTGATTACATGAACTTCAAACACCGATACAAGATCATAAATTGATGGTTTATGCGTGTTTGTTTCAGGTATGGTCTCTTGTTAGAAGGTTTGATGAACCACAAAAGTACAAGCCCTTTGTGAGTGAATGCAATGCGCAAGGTAATCTTGAAATTGGAAGTGTTAGACGAGTAAATGTTTGTTCTGGACTTCCCGCTACCACAAGTATAGAAAGATTGGAACTTTTAAATGAAGAAGAACACATATTAGGCATGCGGATCGTTGGTGGTGATCACAGACTCCAGGTAAGTACCCTTTTAAACCCTCTTTCATCTTAAACATGTCAGTACTTAAATACTTGGTGCTTTATGCAGAATTACTCATCTGTAATTACTCTGCATCCTGAGGTTATTGAAGGAAGGCCTGGAACTTTGGTGATTGAATCATTCATAGTGGATGTGCCAGATGGCAACACTATAGATGAGACATGTTACTTTGTTGAGGCACTTATAAAATGCAACCTTAAGTCACTTGCTGGCGTGTCAGAGCAGTGACTGTGCAAGACCGTACTGATTCCATTGTCCAGGTGTGATACTGTAATTCCTTTTTTGCATGATTCATTGTATATATAACATTAGTGACGACCACTTAGATTTCATTTGTCTATAACCACTTCATGTGTGAAGCATACTGTCAGCCTCGTCATCACGCCTGTTTGCTACCTTGTCTTGATTTTGTGCTTTAATCGAGTCCAAAACAACAATATTTATTTGCACATGTTTCCTATGTTTTTACCTTAATGTTGTATAATATGTTTAATTTGAAAGACTTAATATATGTAATTCGGGTTTCTGATAGATCTTTTTGGTGCTAGCATAGAGGGTCTGGGTGTCTGTTTACCCTCTATCTGACCAAGTTTTGTATTAGTAAGTGCATTTAACGGAAGAGTTTTTTTGTAGTTTGACTATTTATTGTTGTTGGGTAAAGTAGTTAAAAGTTTTGTGACTCTTATATGAAAACTTCTGGTTCTGCCATTGGGTGTTAAGGTAAACTATAATTAGCTCAACAGTTTTACTTATATATGCTAGATTTGAACATTTGAAGGAAGATTCAAGTTCAATTAAAAAGCTTGAGTAACTTGAAAATATAACAAGTTTGATTTGAGCTTGACCCCAAATATTAACACACAAATAGGGTTGTGATATGGTCTAAATATCTAAAGAATCTGAACTCGCAGTTTCTGATAATTTGGTATTTGCGATTGAAGTTTTAATGGCCAAGCTGAGTTATAAGCCAACAAAACGGTAGAACACATTTTAATAAGTATTTTTACTGTTAAAAGTTTTAAAAAATGGTAAAATATGAAACGTGAGTATAACATAGTTTGAAAGATGGGTGAAAGATGGACAAGGAGTCAAGGACGGTGACGTGATGCTGAGATAGTACATAATGGTGAAAGATAGGGTGAGCATGCAAACCGATAATTGAACTATAACCGGAAAAATCCAAAGATAAAGAGTAACCAAATGTTTTGGTTCGGTTTCGGTTATAAATATCCGCAAAACCGATATAATCGAACCAAACCTGAATCAATTCTTTTTTAATCTTTGTATCAAACCATGGGAGATTTGTTAGTCTATTAGTATCTGTTCATTTGTTGAAACTAATCAGTCAATGTGTTCCAAAAATGCGGTCTACAAGATTGTATTCCGAAACATAGTCCTACATTTCTAGAATTCTAGATACCATGTTTAGGGGACAAACTTCTAGCTATGTTTGCTGTTTAGAATGTGAGCATACTTTAATAGCATATGAACCATATTTAGAGAACTTAGTGAATCATATGGAGCCAAACATTGTTGAGTAGTAATAGTAAGCCTACAGTGGATTCATTTGATTTTTCTTCATGGTTGGCTTATGCATTTATGTGGAGCAATTACACTATCAAGTTGTCAAGAGGCATGTGCATCCAATGGTGTTAATGTGGTCACTGACTATGCTTAGCTGTCGGTCGTGCTTGGATAATCTTGAACCAAGTTCTTCACCAGATGATCACCATACAACATTAGAAAATGAAAACACATCTATAATTCAGAAGTTTGTTAATGGTAATGATGTTCTCTATGCCATTACACACTTAATAGCTTTCATTTTATCACACATTAAAACCATGATGGAAAATATAGAAAGACTCTATAAAGGAAAGGCTAGTTTTGTATTGATCCCACAATGAAGTACACCTTCCGTCCCATTAAAAGTGTTTATATTTCCTTTTTTATTTGTTCCATTATAAATGTCTACTTTCAAAATTTATTAGCCAATTTCCAAGTTTACCCTTAAACACCACAACTAGCATTAATAAACAATATGGTGGATCCATTTTTCAAGGGCGTTATTGTCATTTGGTTAGCAAAAAAAGTAATCATTCAATCCGCCTTAAACTTTGTGTTTTTCAAACTAAGTCACTTTGACCGGGACGGAGGGAGTATGAAAGAAAAGCCAAAGGATTTTCCTTCCATAAAAGGAGAACCCCTAATTCATGCCCTTAGCTCCACAACAAATAAGCTTGAAACTTGGTTTTAGATGACGAATCTGGGTCTAATTTTAAGCTCATATGACAAGACCAGAACCAAACTGAGCCTATTGTGAAAACTGGAAAAAAAAAAAAAAAACTCTTTTTAGAAACTTACAAACTGTGATTTCGGTCTTTGGTTCGGTTGGAATTCAAAGTCGATAAATGCACGCTCCTAATTAAAGATGCCAGTTTGGTGTATAAGAGAGTTTGACCACATGTTATGATGTGAATGGTCTCAAAGAGAGGTTGACAAAATGGCTCTAAAAAAGCTTAAAAGATCCATATTAGTACCGGTTTTGAAAATAAATGTTAACCTATGTTTGCTTAAAAGTATTCTGTCGATTTATTTGTTTTTTTTAATAAATTTTTTGCAAACAAAAATAGCGTAACTTAAAATACTATTGATACACAGAGAAAATGCAGGCCCCTTTTTTTGGGCCTCAAAACTAGACTAGCCCATAAAAATAATGAAAGGGTTTTGTACTAAAGAAAAGTTTTATATTGGGGTTGGCCCAAAAGGGTAACTCAACCTACATATAAAATGTTTGGGACGTTATGCGCCATGCGAATCGGGATGGAATTTTCTCGGTGCAGAGACTGGCAGTGTGGTGTTTGCGTCGGTAGCGAACCCACCCAATCCCATCCCGAATCCACTCTGCCCACCCTTATAATAATAGTGAAATCACTAGCCCTTTTGAAAACTACATATTAAAAATATATTAAGCATGGTTCCCGTGTTATTATATAAATTAAATTACAACAATTGATCATTTTCTGGTATCTTGTCCCTTTGTTTCCAAGGTGCGGTCTCAAATCATGGGTTGGTGCAATCTACTGTTGTTTCGTTGAGTACCATTGAGGAGTTGATAAAGTTTACCTTTATAATTAGATAAAAATAGTAGTAGCTAGAAACCCCCATCAAGGGTCATTAACACTTGTTACAAAAAGAGAGATGAACCCTTGAAGCTACTAAACACAAGAAAATTTTAAAATTATTGATTATATATTCAGCTAAATATGCTTCTACATACATCTCCAATGGATGCAATTACTTATGTACAGATATTACAAATACAAATAAAAAAATAATAAACAAATTAATATAAATCATAAACATACTAATCATATATACACATCTTTATTTAACACATGCATGAAATTGATTAATTAAGGTGGAATTAATTAAGAAGACCATTAGCTTGATCCTCAATCAAAAGTATGCTTAAGAAACTTGCGGATGTTCTTCATCACTCCAGCTTTATGATTCTCAATCTTCTTCTGTTTCAGTTGATTATTCAAACTCGTCATCTTCACTCTATCAAACACATTCTTCGCCTTCGACGTTACATGGATATTATCCTTCTTATAGTTATCATTCTGGCTGTTGCGGTTCTGGTTGTTATATTTATTGCTATTGTTATTGTTATATTGCCATGGGGTACTATAAAGGTGCTTTGCCTTTAACCAATTCGCGGGGACTTCCCCACGAAAAGGTTTAGTTTTCGAGGTGTCAGCTTTTTCAGCTGACACCTCATCTTTCCTGCCTGAGGCCTTGGGTTGCGGGTATGGGATTGTATATTGCCTGTGCTTCATGCAAGGCCTGCGGTGTGTCCCAGTTTGTTGTGGACCCCGGTTAGGTCTGATGTGGAAGTGACGGTTGATCGGATGGAATCTTGAGAAGTTCGTACGTGGTGTAAGGTCATTTGTAGGTTTTTCGGGTTCGGGGTGAAGAATCTTCTCACCGGGGAGAAGAATCTTGGAACGGCCGGTGTATTTGGGTAGTTTGGATGCATCGTCGGTCGGGTTGGTTACCTGTGGCTTGACGGTGGGGCGGGCGGCGCAGACAGTGTATAATAACAATAAGGCAAAGAAGGTGAAGGTGGTGGTTTTGTTTTCCATGGTTAATATGGAGGGTGTTGTTTAGGTGTGTGCATGGGTGTGGTTAAAATAGGGTTGGTCATTACGGGTAGGTTTAAAGGTCAGTACGGGCAGCGGGTTGTAGGGGTTATCATACATGTGGTAGGACATTTGTTTCTTGATTGTCGTCCGAAGTTTATGCTACCACAAATGTTATTACATAGTTTGTTCTTTTTGTAGTAAAAATGTTTCCATTCAGTCTGTTACCATGTTTAAATATAAAAACCACATAAATAATTGTCCATACTCTAGTATGGATGTTTATCACCAAGAGGTCGCATACATACATCATTTTCAATGTAAATTTATATTATGAAAGTGACAAAAACAAAGGTTAAATAGGACCATATACTAAATATATATTGTTTGCTAAAAGGTATGTTGGTGTATATATATAGGACATAGACTACTTTATCTTAACAAGAACAGATAAACTATAAGCCAAATTATAATAAAGTAATAACAAGTATTGTAAAGTTATTAATGTGTTTTCAATGTTTATAAATAATTTCCATTGCAGGTGATTAAGATCTTGCATGTTTGAGTTTGTAGCCCGATCGGTTCAAAACATCTTGTAGTATATTTCATGTTACAGTGTTAAAAAAAATTCTGAAAACAAGAGAACTAATGACAAGCAATCTACTTTCAACTTACATAAAAGCTGCAAGAAGTCTTTGAAAGAAGAAAGCGATGACACCATACCAATATCTTGAAGCTAACATACCGATTTTGACTAGCTAAGATTTTGTAATATCAAGATATTGAATTTTCATTCTGCCCGAAGGGCTTGGCTACACTCTTTTATACGAGTTAAGAGCCAGAAGCCCTTGAGGGAGAACGAGCAATCAATGCCTCAAGAGAAGTCTTTTTAAAATCTCCCTCTTATCCCATTGGTATTGAGAGCTTGATATTTGATAAACCTCGTTGGTCAAGTGCCCCTTTTATAAGCCAACAAAATATGGATTTATTGCCAAGAGAGAAAATAATTTATTTTGGTGGGGTCACGCATGCCTTTGGGATTTGTCATCTAGTGGTACCAATGAATCTTTGGTAAGATTAGAACTCACAAAAGAAGAATTATTCTAGGAAAAGCATATCTACCTACAAATCATCAATCCACAAATAAGCATGAGTAGCATCCTTTAATCAATTATTTATGTTTCATATGAACAACGTATACAGATTGCATGAAGATTACGTCGTATCAAAAGTAAGGATGAAGAAAAAAATGCTATGAGAATATATAGTTATATATCCATGTTTTATTTACATATGTAAAACTTAATCTGTTCATCAAATAACCTAAGACTTTAAGGTACACCAAGTTTAAAGATAGCATTGATGTTGTGTTTAAAGATATATACGACTTGATCACGATGATATATAACACGATCAAAGTTAAGAGGGACACATGGCCGTGTTTTGTGATCGTGGCGATTGCTTAATGTACTCTAAAGTCAAATCTTTCTTGTTATTTACTAGATGGTACTAAAGTCTCTTTCAAGACATGTCATTTTTCCATACTCTTTCCATGGACCACATATCATTTCTTTTAAATAACCGAAAGAACAAATGGAAAGCAAATTAAAGGGAAAAATCGGAAACTTGTAGATGCTCCACTACCAATAAGTGCACGACCCTTGGGATACATGACAAGTCACAAGAACTTTTGATCATAAACCATGGGAGAAACCAGAAGCAGGTTCGATCAGGTCCATAAATCGTTCGACCAATAAAAATGTTACATTGATAAGGACATCAAACATATGTACGAGTTTTCTTGTATACGACCCCTTGATGACGAGTATTGACGTTAATGTAAATAAATTGTTTCATGATCATGTCTGAAAGATATATATATAAAACGTTCTAATTCCCAAATCCGACACAATCAAGTGACCAACACTGTATTTGACATGATTAGTAGCTTATAAAATAAAAGCATATTTAAGGATGTGGTGCCATATTTGACATTCTTAGAATCCATTATCTTCCTTGATGCTAGTTTTGAGTGGCAACATATCTTACCATCTTGCATATTGACATTCCTTCATATCTCAAATTCTCAATCATCCACCATCTTTTATATAAATAGTTTTTTATATTTTAGAATTTCAATTTTATGGATGTTGAATACTTGAATTTTATAAATATAATTTATTATTGTTTTCTCGTATTTCTTTGGAGCTAGTGGTAATAGAGAGACTTGGTGTTTCCATGTGACTCAGGTTCTGACTTTTACTAGTTGGATCCTTGAACTAAACGAGTTTTATTTCACCGCACCACCGTGCCTTCGGACGAGTGTTGACGAGCATTCACCTTAGGTGAGGGTTTTTCCCGGATCGAAAAATGAGTATATCCCGATGTGGTGAATTTATTAAGTAGCCAATTTGGAGGATTTGTTGACTGTTAAAAAAAAAGTTAAAGTTTATTGTAATTTACTTCTTTTTTTTTGGTATTAAATAGACTATGGTTATTCTCTTCTAATTTTGGTAGTAATCGTATTTAAATAGGATTTATAGTTATTCTCTCCTATCTTTTGGTGTAAAAATAAATAGATTTAACGATGCAAGCACTTCATTGGCATCAATGAAACTCAAGAAAGCTTCAGAGTGAGATATGCTCTTAGATGGCATCAATAGTGTATCAAGACAAGAGCACTTCTGACTTCTCTAAGTATCTTTTTCAAAGGGTTGAGGATATCTGCTCAAGCCAAAGTCTCTATGTGATGCGATATCATTGGCGAAAAAGTGCAAGACAATTCAAACTCTGCATTGTTGGTACTGCTAGCATTATTGGGTACTATCGGTACTCGACAGTTGCAAGTCTGGTTTGATTCACAACATTTAGAAGATGGGTTATTAATCTTAAAAGAAAAAACAGCTATTTGCATTATCCAAATGTAGCAGTTTAGCGGCATCATACACTCAATGACCCAAACACACACAATTACTATTGGATGATAGTAAGCATACAACATTCCTTAATCATATGTGGTGATTAATGCCAGACAGAACATGCCCTTCGTGCAAAATAGAGATGTTTGGCTTTGAAGGATCCTGATATACATTTACATTATACAGATTATTAGATTAATATACTTGTGTATATAAATATCATTATGTCAATCACTTCACAATTTAATAAGTTGATTAATAATAATAATAATAATAATAATAATAATAGAGTTTAAACAAGTGGATGCAAAAATCAAATATGCGCCTCAGTAAATCTCGCAAGGCTGAATTCGTTGCGGATGTAATAATAAGAGAAGTTGCCAAATTGCTAATTCACTGCACGCTTGCAAGATATAGTTGTGTCGCTCCTCAATACAAATTACATTTTACAAAGTATATACCAAAACAGAAACTCATGTCAAACATATATATCTATACTATATATAATACATGAGACAAGGGTAATTAATACACTTGATTTTAAGAGTTTTACAAATCCTAATATATAAAGTATATGTGTAAGAAGGGGTAAACTTGTCTTTTAAACACAATTCACCTAACTTACAAGTTTGTCCCCTCATCTTTAACCATATTATGTTTTTAATTTTAATCTTAAACTAACTTCCCACCACGATTTTTAAACGGCCATAACTTTTTCGTACGCTAATATTTTTGTAAAAAAAGTGCACCATAAAATCGGGCATTTTATTCTTTTTAATTTGAGTATGATATTATTTTTTCAATTTTTAAAAAATTAATAAGTTACGTAGGGGTGCTCGATGTCAGTTTTTTATGGTTTGTAAGTTAAACTTGTGAGCCCAACCATTAGTATCGATTTTTCGTTGTCCAAACCAAAATTGAATCTTTGAAAATTGAAACCGAATCGTTACCAATTCTCTTATAGATAACAAAATAGGAAAATGATAATTTTAGCTACATAAATGGTAAAGATTAATGGAACACCTAGGATGCGAAATTATAACAAGAACGAAGATTATAAAAAATCATACTGGAATTAGGTTAATTTAAAGTTGCAATAGTCATTTTTACTTGTATTAAAAAAGACTATGTTTATTTATATCTTAACTAAATCTAATATATATAACAAAACTTGTCAAATACTAAATAATAAAAGAGATTAAAATGCATACAAATTTAAGTTGGTCTGATTTAATATGGCCGGTTTTTAGCATAATCCGTGAACCAAACCTTTAGCCACGGTTTTAAAATTTTGAAACCAATCAACCGAGTGAAAGTAAAAAAAAAAAAAAAACCGACCGTGCAACCAAATTGATGACTGGTTTAAAAGGTTTAAAGGCTTTAAACCGAACCATGAACACTCTTAATTGTTATGTGATTCGCAGGGTTTGCGTTCGGACACCCTCCGCATCGCGCGGGCACCCGCCTAGTAACATAATACAGATTGCACATTATACATCAATATTTGTATCATCTAATTGAGACAAGAAATTCCATGAGAAATTGATAACTTGGAGACTGAAGTTAAGCAGATGGACTGTTTTCATCCGCTTCCTTTGCACGGTTGACTTTCCCAAGAGCTTGTCTTAGCCCGATAACAATAAACAAATTGGTCAACGTGAGAAGTGATTCCGCACCACCATGCAACCAATCCACATTTGATAACGAAGTTCCATAATGCACCTTAGCTGCTCCAAAATACCCATAAATCTTTTTATTTTACATATTCACAACTAAAACAATATTCATTTTGTAAACTAATTTTATAAATGAAATTGGAGTTTGGAAAGAGGAGATTACCGTATATTCCTGCTGGGACTGGATGTGATGAAAAGAGGCCAAAAAACATATGAACAAAGAAACATAGTAAGATCAAATGTATTTCATTCAACAATAAATGTGCTTCAAAGTAAATATGTCAAACAAAATTTGACAAAAACTCTTCAATAGGGGTGCAAACGAGACAAGCGTAGTTTTGATTTACGAAAGCTCGAGCTCAGCCTGTTTTGAGCTCTTTTTCTAAAGCTTGAGCTCGGCTCATTAGTCGTTTCTTAAGCTCGATCTCGGCTACGGCTGGGATTGTTTATTATTTCTAATTAATTTATTTACATTTTAATTATTTTTATATATTTTGAGAAAAACCTTAAACGAGCCTCAGCTCAGCTAGAGTTTAGCTTTGTGGCCTGTTAACATGTAATTAATGCATAGAAGTCCTAAGATTCAAAAACTTAAAAAATGCACCTGGCTCCTTAAGGCTCGACGAGCCTTAACGATATTCCCATACTAGGCTCGAGCTCGATAAGGCTACGCTCATTGCGAGCCTTTTATCGATCCGATCTCGAGTAGCTCGCGAGTGGGTCGGATCATTCGCGCCCCTACTCTCCAATTAGGATATAGAAAGATGATTGAAACCATAACACAAGCAAATTATATGTATCAGTTATGAAATTAATGCAACAAAGGGCTCACTATTAGAAGTTTATCATAACAAGCCACAGTTTTCAAAATAAAGTAATTTTGAACATATTTTTGGAATGTAAATGAAAAGAATTATGCATGAAACTGTTTCCAAAATCCAAATAAGATGTAGTTTCACAAATACCATAGTTTAGTCAAGATATCATGATTAGTAAGAACATAAAACTAGCACAATTCAGTTAGGCATTTTAACAAACACTTGGCGGGCATAAACAATGAAGAAGAAAACTTAACTGGTGGCACCCACAAAAGCAAGCAAGAAGTAGAAGCCAAAAAGGGTAAGCTTGGGGGCAGAATTGGATCTAGTGATGAAGTACAAGAATCCAATGTAGGGGAACAAGGAGACAGCAAAGAGTTGCGAAGCTATGCTCTGTGAATCAATGGTGGGTGACCATGGGTCCACTGGAAATGGTAATGCGTTTGCGGTGAAATTAGGTTGATTTCGAGTGGGAAGTTTGTGGGTTTTGAAGTTGAATTGGTTGATTCGATTGGGGTAATGAGTGGCACGCGTTTGAAATAACGAACACGAAGAAGTAGAAGACACTAGTGTCGGATTACAGTGGAAGGATTGAAGAGAGTTGATCATTGCTGTGAGATTTATCAACACCACCAAGTTCAGTTCAGTTCAGTTCAGTTTCCTTATCGTGTTTGGTTCTTTGTCGTGTCTTTTACACGTGTCGTTGGAAAACACAAAATTTTTTATTGGTTTAAAGAAGCAAATGATAGTAGTGTAATTACTAACATTAAATTAATTTAGTGCTTAAATAATTATACACTACAAACAATAACTACTCTAGTTCAAAAAATTGGAAAAATTCCCAAAATAATCATTATGAAAACAAATTTCTAGTTTTAGGTGTAATTTGCAAAAAATTACAGAAATATGTATTATAAACCAGTCGTGACGAGTAGTTTGTAGAACCAATTAAAACTTGTCGCGTGTCCTTAAACTGAACGTAACGAGTAGGTTCACTAATCATTTACTCGTCACGACTAAATAAGTTCATGCCTAGTAATCAACGCCTACGAGTAATTCATAAGTCCTTTAGTCGCGATGACTAGTTTACCTGGTTTACATTACCTATACGAGTAGTTTATTAGTAGTTAACTCGTCGCGACTAGTTTAACCTTATAATCTACTCGTACGGACTAAATGATTATGAATTACTCGTGGGCGTTGATTACGAGACATGAAATTTATTTAGTCGTGACGAGTAGATGATTAATGAACGTGCTCGTTACGGTTAGTTTAATGACACATGGCAAGTTTTAATTGGTTTTTATAAACCAATCGTCACGACTAGTTTATAATACATATTTCTGGAATTTTTTATAAATGTTACCTAAAACTAGAAATTTATTTTCATAAATACCTATTTTGAGAATTTTCCCCAAAAAATATATATAACTAGTCTAGTTATACATGAAATCAGTCTACTGATTAAGTAATAATACACTACAATTAATAATTACTCTATTTATAATAATATTACATTACTAATAAGAGAGATTTCTTGGTGAAATCAGTTATAAAACTGGCCAGTCGTGCTGGTAATAATGATTTTGTTTTAAATTGGCGTAAGCGGATACCTTCCAAATGCAATATTATGTATGGCGAGCAGAGATGAATAAAATTCCTACGATAGAAGCGTTGAAGAGGAGGAATATATAAACCCATGCTAGTAAGTAGTAAGTGTGTTTTGTGTAACTTGGCTATCGAAACTGCACAACACGTTCTTATCAACTGTTTAGTGGCTTTGGTGGGTCGAAAGGCGCCACAGTTCTACTTCCGTCTCCCGTAGTTCCCCCCAGAAACATCCGTTTGCCTACTTCTACTCTGGCCGGGGGTAACAGTCTTTTTGAAAACCAAGTGGCCCTTGAGGAAGACCTTCAGAAAACCCCTCTAACTCGGGGAAAGGAATTCAAGCCCTTAAAATGAGTCAAGTCTATGATAGGTACCAATAGTCTTTATGGCGCGTTTACCCCTTATGCAAAGCACCAATGACTTCGGTCTTCTGAAAGGGGCTTAGGGCATATCATCAAAGAAAGAATCCCGAGGAAGGGGGTGAAGCTGAGGTTAGAAAAGGTTTCTCCCGCTGTTGCTAGTTCTTCCGTTGTTGGTAGTTCCTCAGGTCGGGTTGTTTCTTTTTCAGAGCTTTTTCAATTCTTTCAGAACCTTTCGTATGCGCCTATTGGAAGATTGGGGCTACTTCCTCTCTTTCCGATCTCATTCAGATAATAAGCCAGTCCGGTTTATTAGATAGTGAGTGGGTAAGAGAGGTGCTTGGTCTGTCTCCGAATGTGGGCCTAGAAGCATTAGCCGAGTCTCTGAATATTCCCGAGGGTTCTCAGGAGAAAGACAACCTTAAGGTGCTAACGGAGCTTCCACGTCTCAGTCCAAGAAGGTGCTTGCTTTATTGGTTGGCAGCTTGGTTATAGTCGTTATGAAGAATGAAGGAGCACTGCTGCACTTCCACGACATGGGAAAGGATCATGGGATGAGGAAAAGAAAGAAAAGGTGCAAGGTGAGGAGATATCGAGAGGTAGAATAGCTGAAATGAGTTCAAAGGAATTAGTTAAGACACGCTTCTTTAGCACAGGCCACGGAGTGAAGTTGGAAGGTTCAATGAACTACGCGAAGGGCAAATCTTGGGCGCTATTGTTGTCTATATACAAGTGGCGTAGGCGAAGCTGTGGCGACTCGTGGAGTAGACAGCGAGCTCCGCATGAACAGAAAGCAGCAAGCTGCAAGCACTACTCTAAAAGTAGTGAGCTCCGCAACAAAAGCGAAGCGGGCCGCGGTAGCCTATTCAGTTTTTCAGCTGCATCGTACCGTACTATGGGAGGGGTTCGTACCTCCTTTAGATAGAGCCCCCCTGCTCCTAATGTAGAGCTAGAACTACTGCTACCGTGGAATCCGCGGTCACACATAAGTATCTCGCCTTCCAAAAAGGCTGCTAATTAGCACTAATCCTAATGGGGACCATCAATCAAGAAGGACTTCGAAGACTGCAATCGAATTGATCAAAAAAAAGAAAGAGGGCCAACTCTTCTAGTTGCGCCTCTAACCTTACTACGCTACCCTGATAAAAGGTCGAATTCAGCAGGACTGCAGGCACGAAATGCCGATCAAATCCGTTAAAGGAAGCCTAATCAAAGCGGGCAAACAAGAAGATCTCGAAAGGCGAGAGGCTTTCATAAAGACGTATGATAAAAGGAGGGTCGAGAGAGGCTTATTGCACGATCCACCCAACCCAGCTAAGCTAATCAATGCTGCATAAGATAAGAGAGTGGGAGGCCGGCCCCCCTCTGGAGGTGCACTCCCATTTATGAACATATACAAAGGGCTAAAGAGAGAAGTCCATGGAGAACTACCAAATCCAATTACTTTGATTTGTTCGTACCATTATGTCATCGATCACTGCTGGGTCGGTTGGTGAGTCACCCAAAAAAAGCATCGAGAAAGGGAAAGCATATATGTTTTATGAAATGATCAGCGGTTTCATTTATGCTATGCCCTGCATCGTGTTCGTCTGTGTTTATTGAGCTTCAGCGCCATGCGCTTTGCTTCGCTTTATAAAAGAGAGAGAGCCTTGTCTTGAGAGTGAAAAGAAAGGGCAAGCGATAGAAAGGATAGTCCCTCGCGCGTTCGCGAGAACTACTAGAATCTGTGACTGACCCTGTGTTCAGCACATGAGTGAGCGTTACCGCGTATTTAGTGGAAGCGGATAGTTAGGGACTGACCCGGTACCACTTTGAGTTACTGCCCCGAAGTACTAGACCAGCTCCTGTTGAAGAATAAGGCTTTTGGTTTGGGGCTACGCACCTTGGTTCTAGCAGCACCATCTCCATACCTTCCTTCCGTATCCGAGGTGGGCTCTTTCATCGGCCTCTCTTGGATTTGCCCGAGTGAAACGGAACGCTCGTCATTCGCAGGCAGTTACGGAGACTTTGCTTTTAGCTTTTAGCCTTCCTAGCTAGCCGACAAAGGTCGAACTTTCTTACTTCTTTATTGAAAGCGAAAGATAAAACTGACTTACTGAACTTTTTTATTGAAAGGGTATAACTAACTGGCTAGCACCTTACGAAGTAGTATACTTATTTTGTTTAGTAGTAGGAGGCTTCACATACTCTTACTATCTTTCTTCGATGATAGATCTTTTAAACTTTCATGATAGAGTTGGCTGGGGAGAAAGAAAAAAGGCGGCTCTTCAAGGCGTTGTGATTTTCGGTTGTATTTGAAAAGCGAGAAAGGAAAAGATTTTTGAAGATAAAGTAGTGAAGATTGATGATATCATCCGTAGCATTAAAGCTTTAGGTTTTTTGTGGTATAAACATAGATCTAAATATAGAAATATTTTGTGGTTGAAATAGTGTTCTTTTGGCTTGATGTAATTTTGGTTTGATGGCTGCTCTCCTGTTGGGAGAGGGGTTGTGTTCGTGTTGTTGGTGGGTGGTGCGTTTATAAAATTTTCACAGTTTGAAAAAAAAAGTCATTAGTATTACAATTATGTCAATGTGCCTTTTCTGCTGTATTAATCAATTCACACACTTAGTAGAATAAAATGATTTATACGTTAGCTCATACTTATAGGAAAAGGTAAAAATACAAAGAGAGAAAAAAAAAATAAGAAGTGTGAGAAACATTTGTGCTCTAAGAAAACCCTAAAAAATCAAAAAAAATAATAAAAAAATTATAACTCAAAATATAAATAAAAATCAAATAAATAAATAAATAAATGTTTGTCCCGTCTTTCTCGTTAAAAAACGAAAAAAACATATTATCGAGAAAAAAAAGACACAAGAACGAAAATAAACAAAACACACAATGTTATATAAAAAAAGACACAATAGATCGCAAAATATAACACAATGTCGAGCAAAATATAACACAATTTTGAGTAATATAACACAATATGACATGATGCCAAGGAAAAATACACAATCAATGACGAAACAAACAAAAAAACACTATGATAAATAATAAAAAGACATAACGATCTTTTTTACTCAGTATTGTGTTTTTTTAGAAAGAGAAAGACATGAGAAACATTTTTTTTTTTTACTTTTTTCTGTTTTTTTTATTTTAAATTATGATTATTTTATTAATTTTAAGGTTTTTTAATGACCACCTACTCTTATTATGTACATGAATGTGACTTAGATTGACTAAAACTAGTTGTATTTGGGACTGACATAATATATCCAATCCACTGACCAAATAATCAATATCCACTCTAAATAGTAAGTAGGGTTAACACTTTTGTTCGTACCACCCTTACTCTTGGTCTATTTGATAGTCGAGAAACTTTAAAACTAACTAATTCAAAATATTTTTAGACAGTATAACTCTCATAATAGGTCCCCACAAATTCATAGTGAATTTTGAAAATATTTTCTCTTGCAGACTTGTAGCAATAACACGTTGTCCATTGCAATGAATTTTAATCGGATGTCATTCATACATTTATTTTTTGTTGCTAAAATTTCAAGTTTCTAGTAACTTTGACATTATTATAATCAAAAATATGTTTTTTCAGAATCAAATTAATTCGAATTTCAAATTGGCTGTTAATTCAAATTTAATGTTCTGTGTGATGTTCTTAAATGGGCAGGGATTTCTGTTAAAAAGGAGGCCTCTGTTAACTTTCTCACGGATCCTATTGAAGGGAGGTCTACTTTACGACCAGCTGATATTCTTGTGTTCGGGTGGGCAGGGGGGAAACACGCCTGTGTGGATCTTACAGGAGTGTCTCCTCTTGTTGGGCTCAGGGACCGTGGGTTTGTTGTGGGTCAGGCTGCGATGAAGGCTGAATCGGGCAAAGTTGTTAAACACGAGAAAGCTTGTTTAGATAATCAACATGTCTTTCTACCATTTGCCTTTGATACATTTGGTTTTCTGGCTCCAGAGGCTGTGAAATTTTTGAGTAGGGTTCAGCGCGTCGTACACGGAACCTCTTCAGCTTCTAGGTCCCAAAACTTCGTTTTTAGCAGGATTGGCTTTGCTGTTCAAAAGGGGGTTGCGGCGCAACTTGTTGCCCGTTTGCCTGCCACTTTATTGTAATCGTTTTATAGTAAATTATATACTATCAAACCCTTCTCCTAAAAAAAAAAATTTCGGATCGAATTTTTTGAATCCACTTTAGACTCAAATCGAATTTTTCTAATCTACTTTGAATTCGCATCAAAACGGAATACAACTCAAAATATTAAAATTTGAAGAATTTGATTAAATAACTCATATTCGAAATTCGATTCATTAAACATTAAGTGTTGTTGTACTCGTAATAAATAAATTTATATAACTGAATGACCTCATTTGGTATCAAAATTAATTTCCTTAGTATTTCTTTCTCTTAAATAAGAGCCTTTATTCTTGACGCTAGCCATATTTGATGGCAAAAGATCAAGTACCCTCCTACTAGGGGTGTGTTTTTTAACCATACCCGAATAACGAACCCGAATTGAAGCGGCCCGAGACCCGAATAACCTGAACCGAATTCACCCGAACCGATTAAGCTCCTAACCCAAATCCGAGACAAAATATTCTGGTCGGTATTTGGGTTGAAATACCCAAATTTGGGTTGACCCGAATAACCGAAGTATAATACATCGATGCATGTATCCCTAATTTTTATAGGGTAATTTAGCGGTGAAGTAACACAGTGACCTATGTATTCTTGTTCGATTGTTCTCAAGACTCCAATTAATTTTGGATATATCACATCCCAATGCATTAATTACTATAAAGCATGTTGAGAATGTATATTTAGTTCAAAATTTTAAATAATATAGTATTTAAACCAATATGTATTGAGCATGTTTCTTCAATCTACACAAGTATTGATCCGCAGGCTACGACACTCCTTCATCCGATCTAATAAATGCTTGTATGATAAATTTCATGTTTTGCTAAATAATATATGCTATTGTTGAATATGGCTGTATATTATGGTTTTAAAACGACTTGGAATACGGTTTTTTAATTTATGATATTGTCAAAGGTGGATATATTTTTTTAATTTGTTAAACCCGAAACCCAACCCGAATTAACCGGACCCGTTCAACCCGAAACCCGAAACCCGAACAAACCAAACTTATTTGGGTCGGTTCTTGGGTCAATTTGTTTTGAGCTCAAACCCGAACAACCCGACCCAAACAACCCGAAACCCGAATAAATAACCCGAAGAACACCCCTACCTCCTACCACAAGAGCATATATTAAGACAATAATTGCAAAATTAAAATACGAGTTTATACTTTATGGCATATAATTTGTTTTCTTACGCTTTTGAAAGGTTCGGGAGATTTTTCATGAAGTTTAAGTATGCATGCAGCTCTTTTCTCTCCAATGCCCTACAAATAGTCTGGATCAACGCAGTTGATATAGCATTCCTTCACATGCATCTCCATTGAATAAAGTGTTGTGGTGCTCGTAATAAATAAAGTTACATAACTGAATGACCTCATTTGGTATCTTAAAATTAATTTCCTTAGTATTTCTTTCTCTGAAATAGCAAACCTTATTTTTAACGCTAGCCATATTTGATGCCAAAGATCAAGTATCCTCCTACTACATCAACGCGGTTGATATAGCATTCCTTCATACGCATCTCCATTGATATATATACTAAGGGGGTGTTTGGGATTGCTTATTTTCACCAACTTATAACTTATAAACTTTTTAAAAAGTAATAAGGTGTTTGGGATTGCTTATATTGTGAGAAAAAAAGTTTCATAAGTTACACTTTTGTAACTTATTAACTTAATGAAAAGTTATAAGCAGGTAAAATAAGGAATCCCAAACACCCTCTAAATATATTATATAGTCAAATTTTTTATGGATATTTACACAATTCACTTGTATACCAACATATAAATAATAAAACAATAATAAATAGCATCCGTAGTATTGAACAAGACTTTGGTTAATCACATACAATAGAATAAACTTAAATTTTAAGTATAACACATGGTCCTATATCCATGAAACTATATATGTAACAACCATGTCCATATGTAACTAAAGTTTCAAGCATATGATATACCGAGGGAAGTTGGCACAAACCGAAGAGACCGTGTTCTTGTCACCATCTGCTTCATCTCGGGCGAAATCAACTCGAATTCTGGTACCTCCGGTATAGTGGAAAGAGGGCCAGAAGTGTCATAGGGATAAAAAGCTTCAACTTTTGTTGAGCTATTATGTTTAACCCGGAAAACTGACCTGAGGAGTTTGTTGAATGAGCGGGTGAGTTTGGAGTGTTTTTTGGAGGTGGGATTGTCATCGAAAGGCGGTGGTTGATGGCGGGCAGAGGCGGAGGAGAGGCGGGGCATTGACATGGCTCGGACGGTTAGGGCGGAATCTAGTTGTTGTAGGAAAGATTTGAGTTCGTAAGAGTCGTAGAGAGAGCTTTCACAATCCCATACTTCATGCTTGTGTTTTGTTTTTTGGTGTTTTTGTGTTTGGTTTTCCATTTTTTTCCTTTGAAACACTTCAAACTTTGTAATGTTGTGATATATATAGAGAGGGGAAGAGGAAATGTATTTCTAAAACTTATAACGCCGGTTTTATTATATATTAGTGTAACCGGTTTTATTAGGCATAATGATAATTAATAATGATATGATTACATGTGCGCATATAATAGCTGGTTTTGTTATATATAATAAATTTTTTTCTAGAAAATAGTTACGGTTTTACCATACAAGTTTAGAACAATCGTCAGTGATTCTACGAAATCCTAAAAGGAAAAAAAAAGTAACTTTTAGTTTTGTAAAAAATCTTAGATGATCCGCAAAATCCTAAAAGGAAAAATAACTAATTTTTTTTATTTGACGTCGATTAATCACGTCCATGGTTGGTCAAACACATTAGTAGACTCGTTCATGGTTGGTCAAACACATGTTTAGTGATACGGCTAAGAGTTATTAGACCCATTACAATTGAGTGTAATCCACCAAGATCTATGATCAAGTCCCATCATGTCATTCTAGGGTCAATATTGTTCAACAAGGACTAATGTTGGTAATGCATATTAGTGAGGGACGATGTTGGTTTATGGTTAACTAGGGTTAATGAGCATCTCCAATGGTCAATAGAGATCATTGGGGATGAACGAGGACGCGGGCCAGTGAGAGTTGGTATTCATAATTATTAATAACTAGTGAGGGTAGAGTAATTTATTGTTAATTTATGTTTAATTGGTCAAGTATGGTCCATCATGCTCCATCAAGAGCTATTACAACCAAATATGACTCGCTACAATCCATTTATGACCTAATACAATATTAACCCATGCCACCTATTACGTGTATGTGGAACCAAGGGTTGAAACCAATCCTTTTAACCGGTTGGTTGGGCAGGGGACTAATATATTCCCGAAACAGGTATTTTGTGCGCCAATACTTACTTTGACGAGTGTTGTATGTATATATGCATATATAATTTTTACATTATTTATAACGTTGTATGGTTTTTAAATCTAGCCCGATTATTGTACTGATAAAGTGACAAGTTCATTGTTCGGTCCGGTCCCGAAACATCAGTTTTCTAGTAGTTTTTATAAGTAGAGGGCGCATTCAAACCAGTTTGGGATCTCAAACAGGTATCTAATCCGAACCGATCCAATACTGGTTTTGACATAAATTCCGTTTGCTTGCACATAGGGTAGAGTTTAGGCCCTTGCGCAAAAGGTGAGTATTATCTGTTTTGTCATTTAAATAGCATTGTATGTTGTGTTTTTACCAATATCATGTTTGAAATTTCACTAACATTATCATTATCCAAAAGTTGTAAAAATTTAAACAAGCTAGCATGAGTTTGATTATAGAGAAGAATTAGAAGTGCAGGCTGAATGCAAGAAAGGACATTAATTAGAGGTCACGAGATTGGAACAAGGACCATTAAATTGTAAATATTTATGGTGACAGTGATGGTCATGTTGCAAGAGGTGTTTGTTGCCTTGTGCCTTGTTTTCAATTTGTATTTTAAGTTTTTAACCGTTACAACGAAATAAAGCAACAATTGAATGACTTCCCGCATCAGGAGTTGTATACCATGCATCGACCTTTGTACTTACAAGTCTATTTTCTCGTCAATCAACCACGTCATCACTAAACAGTTTGAACTTACTTGCATCAAGAACCAGCTTTCTTATCGAAGAAAACGAACCCAACAACCCGAAGCCCGTAAACACCACCATAATAATGGCATTGATCCAGTAAGTGAATGAAGATCTCGACGGCTTGTAAGTCATGTTGTATAAAAGCATCGGAAGGATAAAATCCAGAGGAATAAAACCCAAAGCTCCAACCACACCATTAATATCCCCAAAAAATGGCAACATCGCCGCAAAAAACCCGCAGAATATCATGTAAAGCGACCGCAAAATTATTCTTGGTATTAGATTTCGTCTCGAGAACATTCCTTGATTCACATCCGCAGATTTCGTTTCCATTATCTCATAAGCTACTTGAGAATAAACCTGTTTCAAATCGAGTTCTATTAGCCATCAAGTATAATCGCAAACTTAAGTTGTAGACTTGTAGATTCTATTTGGGCCCAGTCCACTGGGCTCAAGCCCATTCCTAATCAGCCCATTTACAGGGGAGCTAACCAATACTCCGTCAAGATGATTGGAAACTCGGGCTGTAGACAGTACACTGCCTCTATTTGGGCTGGGTCCAGTTGGCTCAGCCGATTTCTATTCGACCCATAAGGGTTTGGTTCAATACTCCTGGGTCCGGTTTCTGTTTTTTCAGTTCAGTTTCGGTGTTATCATTTGGGATTGAAATTTTTGGGCCGAAAAAAATTTGTTCCAAAAAAATAGATTATTATGCATTCGGGTTTAATATATTCGAGTAAAACTGTTTATTAAATTCTTATTAACTACTAAAAATTCAAATTAAAAATGAAAATCCATATATCAGGTATGGTCCAATTTGGCTTTTTCGGTTTTAGTTACATGCAAAACCAAAGGCAAACTGAAAGTTCAATTTTTACAAAAACATAAAACCAAACCTTCGGTTTTTGTTTGGGTTTGATTATTTTGGTTCAGTTTTTTCGGTTTTGTGCACCCTGCTAGGATTTATGTTTCAAAGTTGATTATTTAATAATTACATTGTCAAAGATGCTATCTAACGTTAATTGCTTTCAAAAGACATCCAAACACCGCCAAATTATTGAATAATTATTTACTTTTTAGAATTCTCATGTTGACAAAATGGTGACAAGTTGAGATCATACCAGGCCAATAGCAAAGAGTTGAAGAAGAACAAATACAACACCTAGCCCGAGAAGCCAGGTCGGGGCTAAGGCGGGCCCCTCATCTGGCAAGAGACTTTTAAGAATGTTTGAGCTAGCTTTATTGCCAAACACATAATAACCTGAGACTGCAGCCGAGTAGAATGTAACAAAAATCACAGAGTAACACATAAGAAGCCCTTTAAACATCTTCCCTGTTACTGGTGGGGCCAATGTAGCCTGCATAATACCTTTTTTAAAACACAAATATAATTTTATCATGATGATGAAGTTACATAGTTTAATGAACTTACTTGTATTTCAGGAACAATCCCGTTTCCAAATATTGCAGCAATTATAGAGATGGATGTGAAGGCGCTCATAACTATTGAAAACTTTGAAGACTCTAATGAATAATCTCTTGGTGGTGCATTCTTTGATAGCCCTGCATTTTAAACAACATGCGTTTTGACCCAACCCGCTCATTTAGACTAGGCTTGTAAAAGAACCAAACGTTCAGTGAAACGGTTGGTGGGAAGTTCGCTTATATTCGTTTATTTAATAAACAAACAAGCAAGAGCAAATCTTTTTGTTCATTTAGTAAAACGAACGAATATGAACACGTGTCCTGTTCGTTCAGAAGAATTCTCAAATTGCTTTATAGGCCAGTTTTAGAGTTATCAACAAAAACCCTTTTCCTATCTATCTATTCAATTAAAATACAAATAGATAAAGAATTTTTTTATAGTTGATTGTATAGTGTATACACGCAAATAAACACAAAAAAATGGGCGGTTATTCTATTTTCATCATACAATGATTCTTTTTCTTCTTTGTATCATAATTCAATCAACTGAGGTTATTCTAAGCTGTAACTTCAATAAACACAAACATGCCTCGTTCGTGTTCATTCAAGGCTCCTTTACAGGCCTAATTTAGACAGAAGTAATAACCGTACCCGCATGGAGACACGCGCCAACCACAATAAACGTGTAGGCTAAACTCAAGAACAGTGAAGCTAAGTTAACGTGTCGTAGAGAATGAAAAGTCGGTAACTGAGATAGAACCATCATCACCACGGTCACCATTGCTATGAATTCCCAAAGATGAAGGGGCCCGTCAGGAGATACACTGGAATACATTATCTGAATTCAAAGGAAATTTTTATTAACAAACCAATATAAAAATGTTTTTTGAGTAGCATTTAATGTGTATGTGAAGTAACAAAGTGTAACATCGATCATACCTGAAGGCATTCACCAGCAAGCAAGATTGCTCCTATGCTTATGCCAGTGTTAATGGCGGTTTGAACAAATATTACAAAATAGTACATCCAACCAGACCCTGCAAAAATCGTTCACGAACATAAATGAATTTAAATAAACAAATGTTAAAAACATAAATAAACGAACAAGACATGTGTTCATGTTCGTTCGTTTAACTAAATGCACGAAATTTTTTGTTCACATTCATTCACTAATAAATAAACGAACTTCCTACCAAATAGTTCACTGAACATTCGGTTCATTTACAGACACAAAGCTTAAAAACATACCCAATACATCAGAGGCGAGTTCTCTGAATCTGATGTGGCGTCTACCCGCTTTCTCACAGTGTTCAAGAACAAGCGACATGAGATAATACGAGTAAAACGTAACGACCCCCATAACCGTAAGCGAAAAGAAACCGAGGCCCCACCCGAGCCCCCTGAACGCATATGGTAGGGTCAGTATAGTGGGCCCCACTATGGCGGTAGTAAGATGGAAACCAGCATGATACCATTCACCTATCATACAACAAATTAATAAATAAATAACTTTAAACAAAATATTAAATTTGAATTTATGATTAAAAAATTTTTCATTAAACTCAAAAAGATTACAATAAAGTGGCAGGCAAACAGGCAACAAGCTGATTAACAAATTACGATAACCAAAGTGAGCAAAAGATTTCACCTTTGGATTCAAGCACGAAAGCTGCACCGGCATCTTGTTGGCGGGTGCTTTCGTTTTCTGGTAACGAAGGAGCCTCTGTCATAAAGAATGATCAGAAAGAAAAATCCATGAATGAAATTAGCAGTTATTTGGATATATATATATATATACAATATGTATAATATTATTAACTAGTAAAGAAGACTTTGTGTGTGAAATAGGATGATAGCTACAGAAAGAGACATGATAAACTAAAATAATTATAATGATTAAATGTGCCTTGAAGAATCCGGCACAAAGCATACAGAATAGAATTGATGATACAGATCTAAACTCTTTATTATTAATAATTATAAATATATATATATGATGAAGCGATTATAACATGGTGAAATAAATATCAAGCTCTCTTTTACTTATTTATTATTAATATTAATTTGTTATTATTGTTTCTAAAAGTGAGCTAGTTTACACAAACACATGGGGGGTATCACGCAAGTTAAATGCAAATAAACAAAGGTTTATTTTAGGTCACCTGCAAGCAGTTGATGCTCTCGTGCACGTCAACGATAATCAGAGCTTTCACGTTGAATTTAATAGATAGATCTCAACATATTGCGTCGTAATATAGCTAAATCCCTAAATTATGAATATGAAGACTAGTGTTGATATTTGAAAACAAAAGGAAGAGGTAATTGAATACCTGAGGCTGATGTTAATAATGGCTGTTGTAGGTGAATCGTCGACATGCAGATTTGATTGATTGATTGATTGATTGATGTATAAGTAGTTGATTAATCAGAAAGAAAAGGATTGAAGAGATGGAGGCGGATTCCTGAAGAAAACAAAGACGTTTCACTCCGTCTACTTGTTTAATTTTATTTTGTTAAATAATCATCCATCGTGTGAATTTATAATTTTGCCTTCTACAACCGTTTTATATCGACTTAACATCCTCAGCAAACGAGCCGAGCTCGAGTTCGACTAGGCTCGACCTCGGCTTGTTTAACTTACACAGAGCTCGAGCTCAAGCTTGACTCGTTTCAAACTCTATTTTCAAAGCTTGAGCTCGGCTCGTGATTAGATTTTTAAGCTTGAGCTCGGCTCGGGCTCAGCTCGTTACCCCTAATTCCCAGCTCAGATTTAATCTTTGTATAATATTTACACTTTGTTTCATTTAAAGGAGGTAAGGGAGAGATAGAAATGGATTGAAAAAATTGGTTGTGTACTCAAGTTTTATTTAAGGAAGGAAAAAATAAAATGGGTGTCTTCGAGTTTAATTAAAGGAAAGAAAATGAGAGAAGAGTAGAGAAAATGAAAAGCATAATAAGAGAATTTTTATCTTTCCAAATTTGAAAGATTTTGAAGAAATGAAAATTAAATAAAAAGAGGAAGATATCAAAAGAAAAGAATAAAAAGAGAAAACTTTCTTTTCTCTCCTTTTTTTCCACAAATGAACTTGGAACACAACGTAAAATTACGAAAAAGTAAATAAAGGCAAACAAAGTTTCATCAAAATTCCTAAAAATCATGAACTTTTTTTTATGTTCAACAACTCTTATTCATATCTTCCTCATTGATTTTCAGAGACCGGGCACACATGTGAATAAAATATTCATTAAAAAATATATAGTTTATTATAATGAACACAACGTACACATTACATGAAGACATACATGTATACCATACGCATATTTATATTTCAAATAAATAAATTATGTCGGTTTACTCGGATATATAATCCAGTAGACGGGCCATGTTATTGGATAATTAGATATTTTACAAATCTCATACTCGTCCCAAGCAGGGGCGTATCCATCTCTTAAATGGGTGTTTTCTAGGAACCACTCGAGTTTCGAAATAATAGTGTATTAATATATAAAAAATAATATATTGAACCACCTTATAAATTAGAATAGAACCATCTAGATTATAATATAAGTTGCTGGTCTAGTGAATAACTCTTTGAGTTAGTTAACTGAGGGTCACAGGTTCGAATCCGATTTACACTTTTTATAAAAAAAAATTTATGTAGCCTTTTAGGATTTTATAAACCAAAACTTTTAAACAAAGTTGCTCTTCGCATTTCTCCCCTCTCCACCACGATGACACTGGTGCCACACCTCTTTCCTCTGGTAGTTCGGGCATCCAGATGACCACTGACCACTACCGTTCGCCATAGGCTCGTGCCTTTCTCCGGCCATCCTCCTCCAGCCTTGCTAGTTGCTACTCTTTCTCGAATCCTCTAACCGTGACAGTGAGTTTAGATTCATTTGTTAATTGTTTTTGATATTGTTAATTGTTTAGATTCATTTGCTAATTGTTGAACTATTTGTTAAATTTTAGAGTATAATTAGCAAATTAAACTAGTGGTAAAGCATTAATATTTAATAAACCTATCCGAATTTTTTATATTTGATTCTATAAAATTAAAGCATTTAAAACTAGTACATCCCGAAAAAATATTTTTTGGATCCTTCTATGGTCCCAAACCTATGAAATTTTATTCAAAAATAATCTCAAAAGTCAAACCTATACACTAAAGGGATGGGTATTATTCATACAAATTTTTAGAATTCGAGTTTTTCCGTTAGATTAGTTTTATTGTAATCCCAAAGACCTGCTAGACACTAGTTACTATATACCAGTTTTATTGTAATCCTTAAATAAGCCCAAAGACATGCTAGACACTAGTTACCATATACCAGATGGTCCATATCATTCTAGCGATATAAAACTCACTTAATGCATTATAATATAGTTAGAACAATAATTAAAACAATTATAATAACAAATTATTATATATATACGCACACACACGTAGGGTTTAGATTAAATACAAATAATAAATTGGTGCGAAACGTGGAAGTTGAAGGAACTCGCAGTGACAAAACTGTAATTATCAAGCGATCAATCGATCGTGTTGGATCAAACAATTTGATCCAGCATATCCTATGAAATCAATTATGTTAGATTGATCTCATGACTTAGTTCGATCAATTGAAATCGCAGAGTGATCAAATCTCGGGTCAGGGTCGGTTTTTCCAATGCTGGATGTCTTATAGCTCAAAGTTCGAATTTTCAGTTCAAGTGGATCGCATATAAAATGACCTGTCTTTGTAGGGGTAAAATCATAAAACCAAAGGCTACAATTAGGTTTTTGACGTAACAATGACCATGAAAATGTAATACAACATTCGGTAACCATTTAAAAAGAAATACAATAGTCAAGTCGAATACAATACTATTTTTTTTTTCTCTTCACTTTATTTTTTAAATGCATGTATATACTAGACTGATCTTTTCTAAGTTAAGAAAATGGCGATCACAAAACCAAAATACCGAAGCATTACATACAAAATAAAAAAACTGCCTATATAAGGTCTGCCCATACTTGTCCCTTACCTAGAATTAGTGGTGTACAAGCAGAGATTTTTCTCAAACCAGTTCCGGGTTGGGTCAAGTCAAAAGCGGTATTTATCCAAACCGGGCCGCGCCATAATTGAAACATCAACAAGCAAAACCACCAAAGTTGCAAACTATAACCCTAGCAAGTATATAGTGTATATGCCCATCAAAAGCTTATTACTAAAAACAAGTACACACTAAACAGCTAACTCAAACATATATATTCAGCCAATCGATCTGTCCAAAATAATGTTACTGTCTGAATGCGCAAAAAATTACATAAGACTAGGAAATAACAAGTAATTTCCTAAACTCAATACAAACATCATATACCATAAAACAAACAAAAAATACCAATCACAATAGTAATCATAATAATACAATGAGAAAAGATGATTAACCTTTTCAATAATCAAAAACCAATTTACTCATTTACCTCGCGGTTTGCCTTCTCGATATCATTTGCTGCAGATGATCATACCGATCGCGTTGGTAATCAGCCAACATGCACAGTTGTCTAATTGCCTCTCGTTTTTCCTCACCGAGATCCACCAAACCTACATCTTTAACATGAAGCTGTTTTTCTAACTCTTTCACCTTTTCATCCTTTTGACTAACTTTGACTTCAAGTTCATTAACTAACTTTTTCAATGCATCAGCTTCCTCCAACTGTATCATCATCTTTCCAACTTTTTGTTGCAAATCATCTTTTTCGTAACTTATCTTCTCCATTGAAATCTTGGTAACTTGGATTTCATTCATGATTTCATATATCTGTGTTGAAATATGTCCATGATCTTCCTCAATTTTTACAGTTAACAAGTCGATCCTGGTTGATATCTGGTTGACTTGTTGTTTGACCGTGTTTTTAACGCTTTCTTCGGTTTCTTTGTAAGTGGTGATATTGTCAATGAGTGATTTGTTTTCTTGATGCAGTTTTTCTTCTTTTTTCGCGTACTCGGTTTCTTTCTCGCTTAATGTTTGTTCGGTCACGCGAAGTTTTTGGTTCGTGAGACGGAGTTTGACTTCAAGGTTTCTGACTGTTTCGGTCAAAGTGGTGATGTCATCTCCCTTGATTTCCAAATCTCCCTTGAGGTCTTCTATGGCCTCTTCTAGATCTTTGACTTTTGACTCATTGACTTCGTTCTCTTCGACTGTTTTTAGATGATCGTTTGACTTGGTTTCAAGTTCTTGTTTCAGAGTTTGACTTAGGATTTCTAGTTCTGAAATTTCGGTACACTTTTTCTCGAGTTGAGATTCTAAGTCAACTTTAAGATTGTTTAAGGATTCGATGCTTGACTTTAGATCATTGACTTTTTGTTCATAGTCTTTCTTTTCTTCTAAGGTTCTTTCTTGATCTTTTGACTTGCTTTCGAGTTGCTCGTTTAGATTTTGAATTAGAATTTGGAGTTCTAACATTTCGGTACCCTTTTTCTCAAGTTGTGTTTCAAGTTCGTTTTTTAAGTTGCTTAAGGATTCAATGGTCAATTCGAGATCTTTGACCTTTGATTCGTAGGCTTCTTTCTCTTCTATAGTCTTTGTATGATCGTTTGACTTGCTTTCGAGTTCTTGTTTCAAACTTTGGCTCAGGATTACAAGTTCGGAAATCTCGAGACCCCGTTTCTCGAGATGCATTGTTGACTCGTTTTTAAGGTTGCTTAAAGATTCAAGCTGCGATTCTAGATCTTTGACTTTTGATTTATATCCTTCTTTTTCCTCCAAAGTCTTTTCTTGTTCTTTTGACTTGCATTCAAGTTCTTCTTTCAAGCTTTGAATCTGAACCAATAGTTCAGAAATCTCAGCATCCTTTTTCTCAAGTTGAGTTTCTGTTTCGTTTTTCAGGTTGTTAACTGATTCAAGCTTCAATTCTAGATCTTTGGCCTTTGATTCATAGCCTTCCTTCTCTTCAACTGTTTTCTCATGTTCTTTTGACTTGCTTTCAAGCTCTTCTTTCAAACTTTGAACCAGAACTGAAAGTTCAGAAATCTCAACAACTTTTTTCTCAAGCTGTGATTCTGACTCATTTTTAAAGTTGTTTAAAGAATTGAGCTGCAATTCTAGATCTTTGGCTTTTGACTCGTAGCTTTCTTTTTCCTCCACAGTTTTCTCTTGTTCTTTTGACTTGCTTTCAAGTCCTTCTTTCAAACTTTGAATCAGAACTAAAAATTCAGAAATCTCGAGTTCTTTTTTCTCGAGTTGTGATTCTGTTTCGGTTTTCAGATTGTTAACGATTCAAGCTGCAACTCAAGTTCTTTGACCTTTGACTCATAGACTTCTTTTTTCTTCACAGTCTCTCCTGCTCTTTTGACTTAACTTCAAGTTGTTCTTTCAACTTCGAATCATAACTAAATTTTCAGAGATTTCAGGCCATTTTTCTCGACTTGCAATTCTGATTCGGTTTTCAAATCATTTAACGATTCGAGCTGCAATTCCAGATCTTTGACCTTTGACTCGCACACTTCCTTTTCTTCCAGAGTCTTTTCTTGTTCTCTTGACTTGCCTTCAAGTTCTTCTTTCAAACTTCGAATCTGAATCAAAAGTTCAGAAATCTCAACACCCTTCTCTCGAGTTGCGTTTCTGTTTCGTTTTTCTGGTTGTTTATTGATTCAAGCTGCAAATCTAGATCTTTGACATTTAACTCGTAGCCTTCTTTCAAACTTTGAATCTGAAATAAGAGCTCTGAATTCTCAAGACTCGTTTTCTCGAGTTGAGTTTCTGTTTCGGTTTTCACATTGTTCAGTGATTCGAGCTGCAATTCTAGATCTTTGACCTTTGACTCGTATCCCTCCTTCTCTTCACTGTCTTCTCTTGTTCTTTTGACTTGCTTTCAAGTCCTTCTTTTAAACTTTGAATCAAAACTAACATTTCAGAAATCTCAGCAATCTTTTTCTCGAGCTGTGATGATGATTCGGTTTTCAGATTGTTAACCGATTCAAGCTGCAATTCCAGACTTTTGACCTTTGACTCGTACGCTCTTTTTCTTCCAGAATCTTCTCTTGTTCTTTTGACTTGCTTTCAAGTTCTTGTTTTAGACTCTGAATCTGAACTAAGAGCTCTGAATTTTCAACAACCTTTTTCTCGAGTTGACTTTCTGTTTCGTTTTTTAGGTTGTTTGACGATTCGAGCTGCAATTCTAAATCTTTGGCCTTTGACTCATAGCCTTCCTTCTCTTCCACTATTTTTTCTAGTTCTTTGGACTTGCTTTCAAGTCCTTCTTTCAAGCTTTGAATTAAAACCAACTGTTCAGAAATCTCAACAACCTTTTTCTCAAGTTGCGATTCTGATTCGTTTTTCAGACTGTTAACCAAGTCAAGCTGCAATTCTAGATCTTTGACCTTTGACTCGTATCCTTCCTTCTCTTCTGCTGTCTTTGCTTGAAGAACGCACATTTCTGCAATCTCTTCTTTGAAACTCTCTATCTGATTAACAAATTCTTCAAGTTGTTGATTTTTCCATTGACTACTGAATTTAATTCAGCTTTTAGTGTTTGCAACGACTTCACCTCTTCCTCTAATTCTTTCACCCGAACAACATATGCTTCTTTCTCTTCTAGTAATTTCTGTTCATCTGCTACTTTACTGACTTTCAAAGATTCCAATTCCTTTTCAAAGGTGTTGACTTTCTCGGTCATACTCTTTATTTCTTCATCTTTCTGAATCTCAATCTCTCTTTTCTGGGAGTTTAAAGATTCAAGATTTTCTTCAAAGATTCTTATTTTAATTTCTGTCTCGCTTTTATGTGAAGCATGCAGCTCTGTATGTTCAAGAAGCTCCTTTTCTTTTGCAGCCAATTGTTGTTTTAAATGGCTGCATTCAGCAGCAAGTTCTTCAATTTTTTCTTGATTTAATTTAATCTCACTTAATAACACTGAACCCTTTAATGAAATAGCTTTTCTTTCTTCCTCATTGGCTTCTAGATTCTCCGTCATTCTAGAAAGTTCTGACTTCAGACCCTCCTTTTCTCCTTCCAACAGAACATTAACCGCTTTTAGCTCTTCAATCATCTTCTCGGTTTCTTGTTGCTTGTTCACAGCAGTTTCGCGTTCTTCAGTTGCAACGGTCACCTTTTTCGTCAACTCGTCGATATGTGTGTCTGCATCGTGAAGTTGTTCCTTGAGTGTGTCAACTGCATTCAGCTTCCCCTTTTTACTGTCCTTTTCGTTTAAATGATCATCTAAGTCAGAATCAGAATCTGAGCTGTATGCAGAAGAATCTTTTTCTTTTTTAGGTTGAATCTTTTCCTTCAATTCTCCTGTGATGTGATCATACCGTTCATAGACTGATCTATGATGTTTGTGCAAATCTTCAATCAATTCAACAAGTTTGCTTCTTTCATCAGTGTCTTCCTGTTTGAGAAGCTCTAGAATCTTGTTATAATTGTCCTCCATTTCTGCAAATACATTCAGAGCTTTTTTAAAATGTTTCAAATACATTAGAATTATAATCTCCCAAATCATTTTATTTTATAAGTCAATAATGATATTAAGAATCAACATTGGTTTTAGCTTGCAGGGTATCTGACATGTTCATGAATGATAACTTACAAACATTGGCTTTTCAAATTTCATTAGGCTTGTAAACGAACCCAACGAACATAAGCGGAGCACGTTTGTTCGTTTTACTTTAACCCAACAAAACGGTATTTCGTTTTACTTTAACCAACAAAACGGTCAAATACGAACATTAAATGAACAGGCGTTTACTGTTCGTGTTTGATCATTAATAAAATGAACATATTGGTGTTCGTGAACAGTATAAACTAAAGGTTCACGAACACAACTGAGGTAAAACCAGTCAACCGTAATGTGAAGAACAATGTGTTGGCCAAAAATATTATGAAAACTAGACTAACTTGTAATGGGCCAAAAAAATTTTAAGTGAATTTGTTAACAAACGTAAGCGAACAAGATTAAACACGTAGACTAACGACCATAAATGACAAACATAAATGAATTAAATTAACAAACGTTCATGAACATGAACGAATAGAATGACAAGTGTCATGTTCGTTTGTTTAACTAAATAAAAAAAAATTATCATGCTCGTCATTTATTAAATAAGCGAACATAACGAACTTCCCGCCGAATGGATCACGAACTATTCGCTAAACATTCTGTCCGTTTACAGGCATATTTTTCATGAATTCGAATAGGAAAATAATTTGAATTTGAAAATGATACTTTACAAACATTGGCTCTGGAACGCATACCATTTTAGATTCCCTAAACTTGATTGTTGGACAATTTAGCAAATATTATATATTCAAAACATAAGTGAAAAGGTGTTCACTAAAGCAGTAAAGCATATACCTTTATTACTCCCTTTTAGTTCCTCATCTTGGTCAATATGACTTCCAAACATCGACTTAATCTGATCTCTGAAACGATGTTTTCTCATTTCCTTGTTTGGTTTCACGAACTACTCCTCAAATCTTCAAAAAGATAACAGTGTTTGTCTGAAGAACAAAAATGATGTTCTTTAAAAAGACAAGGCAATATTTTCTTTAACAAAATCGAGCTTGATTCTGAAAGTCAAAACAGAATACTTGTTTCAGTAATCAGACACAAGAAACCGGGTAACTTAGATTAACTAATAGAATGGCATGAAAGTTAAAGTAATAACTGTTATATGAAAGTACGATGACTGAACCACAGAACCAGGTTGTCGCACGACACGACATTAGACGTGTATGAAGATCGTTAAAAGTAAATAAATTAAAAAACACCAAAAGTGCCCTTCATGTTTTCCTGATTGAGGGGACTTGCATGATATTCATAGTAGTTTGGCTCGTCTTTCATTCCAATATGTGAAGAAATTAAATCCATAAATTAGGCCTTTGTCTAAATTTCACCCTCTTTCATTCGCATTCTAAATCTTTTTCCTATTTTTGCAAACTTTGTGCTTAAGTTCAAATCATTTTGGTGTTCAATATTATGGTGCTGATATTTTGACAGCTTGTTACCGATGAACCGTGTGTACACGTGGCTTTACCCTCCATTAATACAAATATCATGGTTAACTTCATCATGGATCAACCCTCTATTATTTCGTAATATCTTAGGTCTTCTCTGCATTGAGTGAGTCTTTAAGTTATAGGCTAGGATTTCTGTTTGTTTTTCTGATTGTGTGCTAAGAGAATAAACGAGTTTTGTAATTTGAGTTCTTTCGCTAGTGAGAACTTTGAATTATAATTATTTGTGTTTGTTATTGTTGTGTTTTGTATTCAAAATCCACCATTCTGATCTCGACTAGTATATGATTATTCATAAAACCTCATATTATCACAAATCTAGGTCCAACACATTATGGTCAAAAAAATCTGCAAACTCTTGTGAGGTTTATTCTTGCATTTTACCGTGTTTTTCTGCATTAAACAAAACTCAAAGGATGATCCAAATCATTTCTACACATTTTTGTTCATCTTAGAAGTGCCTTTAATTAGGCTAATACATGTAAGTATGAACCTGACCATTAACTAAACTAAACATAACCTAAACATATGCAAACTTGTAAATCAGGACTGAAAATCAAACTAACACGGCTTCCTGACATATGTGTATATTAAATTAACATCCATTTCAGTTATGAAAATAATTAATAATCCGAATTAATATCATACAACAAAATCACGTCATTTAAATCCTAAATTCAAAATCAAACCGTAATCCGAATCAAATAAAAATCAAACCGATACAACCGGTTACAACTCACAACAAACGATTCCAGCTTATTAACTCAATTCAACAAATCATCAAAATTCAAAAACCGGTCAAACTTCACTGAATCGATTATCAAACCGTTTCAATCACGCATGCAAGCTCCGATAAATCGAGAGATTATAGATATAGGCTCTGAAATAGCATCAAATGAACATACGAATATACGATACGATACGAATGAAATGAATCGAAATTAAGACGTAAAAGTGAGAATTAAACGATGAACCTTTGAATTCCGATACGCGTTGATCGATCACCGGTCCAAAAGCCAATCAGAAATCAAGCTCATGAAACTGATGGCGATGATGATCAATTAGTGTGTGTGTGTGTGTGAGAGTGAGAGAGAGACAGAGGTATAATCAGAATGGGCTGAATTCTGATCTGGAATTTGCTATTTTTTTATATTTTTTTGTATCGTGGCCCAATTGTTTCAACAACTTTCATAACCGTCCGTGTGATATTATTTTGGACGGTATGCACCTTGTGCTTTGTTATATTGTATAAAAATTAGTTTTCATTTCTAAGATCGATAGTTTGAGCTTCAAAATCTATCTTGTTTCATCGTGAATTCTTTAGATGTCTGGTTTTAGTCGTTTGAGCTATCGAATCAAGTTATAATATTTGTCAAGTTAAGATCGAGTCTGAATCAAGACTCGCTTAAGTAATGGCTTTGTCAAGTTGCTACCTTATTTGTAAATAGTAATATCGCAGTTTCAGTTCTTTGATGTTAAGGAAAATGCCTTTGTTTTAGCTCCAAACATTTAAAAGGCACGTTAATTTTTTTTTCCTAGGACACGAGAGGGATGGGATAACTTGGATAGAGAAGCCAAACCCAAGTAAGATTCATTTTTGACATCCGGTCACATGCTTCTTTTTTTCTTTGAAGATGCAGAGATACACAAAAGAGATTCAAGAGATCCAATTATTCTTCAAAAATATATTCTTTGTAAGCTATATATTAAATGATTATGAACCAATACTCTACTACTATCAGAGTTTTAGGATTCTCATAGGTAATTAATTTTGTTAATAATTTTCTGTTAGTTCTCATCATGAATCTTGATTTATCATTGTATCTCACTTGGAAGTGTGAGCGTGACACTTGATTCGCTTAGTGAGTAAGGCAGTTTCTCCTTAAAATAGAGTTGTGTGTTGACCATGTAGCTAGATCAACATGTTTGTACTTAGTTTTCTATTGGATTTTCAAATTTAGTAAATAAAATGGTTATATGGATAATAGAGTTTCTCTTATTGGTATTAACAGCTACTATAGAAGAAATGTTTGTATGCGGTGCTAATGATTTAATTTTTTTTTTTGTTCCTTAATAAATAATGAACTCATAAAATAAGACAAGTTTCATTACACATCAAACGATTTACAATGAAGTGGCAGGTAAGCGGACAACAAGCTGCGTCGCAACCTCCTTTTGGATAGCAAACCCAATCCTACTAAAAACAAAGTTTTGATTCTTAATAATCTCATATTGCAATGTATTGTACCTTACCCAAAACAACAGCACATTATGGTTTTAAGTTTGGTCTTATGGGTGGTGGATAATTTGATTAGAAATCTAGGCTTCAATTTATGCTCAACTTTAGACCCTTAAAAAATTACACAACTACATCAAGTGAGCATCACGTGGTAATATGGTGTGAGTGTGTGACAACAGGATTTTCCGTTGATTTTTTAGAAATAACTTTATTGCTTCTTATAAATTTTATATGTGACATGTGTTTACCATGTGTTTGTAAAATGATAAATTTTAAATCTATGAATACCATGTATATTTATGCATTTATGTTTTCTAGTACATGTGATGACAAATATAGACAAATAATGCCTTAATATTTTCAAGGGATACTGTGTGCGGAACTGATCATATTATAAATAAATAAATAACAAAAGGAAAAAAATGGAGAATGCTATATATGTTTTTTTGTCTTGTGTGATATATTGATAAGTTTTTTTTTTTTTACGTAATTCAAACAAACAATATGCATTTTATGTAGCATACAAAATAGTTTCAATATATAATTGGCAATAATAATAAAAATAATAATAATAAACCCTCAGAATGACATTCACATACACTGCTTATCATTACTAAAAAAAATACACTATTATTCCAATGTATAATTTTGTGTGTGAATAAATAAATACTACTCGTAACTCTTATGCTAGAGAGTATATGCAAATTGCTTGTATCAAATTTTTTAACATAATAAAGCATGTTACTCCTTGTTGTAAATTTTTATACAAATAAAAGACTTAAAAAAATGTATATGACAAACAACTTGCATTTATTTTAAACGACTTAGTTTCACTGGCGAAGCTTTACTAGGGCCAGGGGAGCCCCCCCCCCCCCCCGGTTTTTTCGCGTAGTAGTGTAAATTTACCTGTTTTCGTCCGAAATTTTTTATGCGTAGTGTAAATTTAGGCGTTTTCGGCCGAAAATTTGAGTCCGGCCCCCCATCGTTTGTGAATTTTTGTATACATTTTGAGTCCACCCCCCGGTGTCTTAGTCCAAGCTTCGCCACTGCTTAGTTTGCCATTTAAAAAAGGCTAGCGGCGTAGCTTGTTACCCTATTGTCTTATGTATCGATGTAAATACTACTTTTTAATTTATTCATAAACGTAATTCAAATTGAATTAAATGCATACTTTAAATGTCATAGAAACTTCATTTATAAACAGCATTAGTATAAGAATATAAGATGCACTTGATTATAATAAAACCAACATGAAAAATGTTGCACTTTTGGGTGAATAAAAGAGCAAGTGAAAACTATAGGGCTTATGGGTGTGACTTTAGTAAATGAAGGGCTGGAGTGAAAAATAGAGAAACTGAGGTGGCATAAGAAAGTAATTTTGTCTGGCATGCATGACAGAAATCAGAGATGAACCGCTTTTTTTGTGGTTTCAAATTTTTAATCAAAGACTGAAACGAAGAATATTATTGGTGAAAATTACATACGAAAAAGAAAAATACAACACGACGCTACTTTTTTCATAATGATGTAACGTTACACGTTTTATGCGTCGTAAATATATTTGTTATTTTTATAATTTTAAATATATATTTATGTTATGCATAAAAGTTTATTTTGATAAATTATTATCTTTATGCTAACAATGACAAATTTCAAGTAGTTTTCCTATTTATGTATTTTATGGATGGATGGATTTCACAAGAATATAAAATCTAGAACAAAAGGTGCAAATATACAAAAAAAAAAAATTATTATGTTTAAACTATAAAACTTGATGTCCATAACTTTAAAACTTTTATGTCCATAACTTTAAAACTTTTAATCTTATGACAAATAACACATTGAAAGAAATAATATAAACCAAGCAACTTGTCAAATTAACCGAACATGATCTGTTTAGCTAAATCCAAGCATGCTTGGGGGTTCAACTGATTCAAACTCGTTTAGACTACATTACTAATTCATGAACTTATTATTAGATTCGTGTACTGTCTTGTAGAAATTCACCCTATATCATTAATCTATGATAAAGGTATAGATAAATCATCTTTATTATACATAAATATGCATATTTTTAATAATTTATTATATACTTCAATCCAGTTATCTAACAATTCTTTCAATAAAACAGAGATTAGTTAGCAACTAAAGTCACTATTTGCATTAACTGTTAAAAACTGGAGCGCACCATCACATCAAGGTATAAGGCGGACGGGACACTTATTGTTATTAATAATATATCAATCAATCAATGACATTCATCACATTTTTACTTTTAATTACTCACAAGCCATAAAATTACAGGCAATACTTACCCACAAGTACCCTAAATATTTTTTAATTTATTTAGTTATTCAATGATTAATAATAAAACAATTTTATGTGGCAAACGTTTGTCATGAATTGAAGCCATGCATCTTACCCACATAAAATGGTTGGTGTTGCCACGTGGTTTGGAAGTCATACATCATACCCATATGAGTGCTCCGTCCTCTTTGAACTTGTATAAAGTCATTTTCAACTTTAATTATTGAATTTGACTTTTAATTGTAATAATTATTGTATTCTACAAAAGTTGTATATAAAAAATTAAGAGAAAATACCTAAATTGTTTTTGCTCTTGAAAGAGATTTCATTTTTATTCTTCAAATTTTAGGATTTAAAAAATGTTCCTTTCAAACACATTTTTGACGACATGTTTGTAAAACACGTTGTCAAAGACGATTTAGACTCACAAGCATATAGTCAAAGACGTGTTAACCTCTTGCTTGTTTTTTTTAATATCATATTATTATAACTATTTTTACTTATATTTGATTTATTTATAACTTATAATATATAAAGTTTTATATTATTTTAAATATATCATTGAGACGTGCTTATTTTTTTATCTGTGAATCGATATAAACTTGACTCACTCAAAACCGAGTTGTGTAAATTAATATCAATTATCAAAGTGTACAATAAAATTGTCCTGGCACGATTTCAAATAAAATCTGTGCTCATGTAACAATGGTCTTCATATGAGCATAAAACTATGGATTAAATGATATATTTTTATAATAGAAACTAAAAGTATACCAAATATATTTGATATTAAATCATTAAAATGCTTTTTGAAATTATTTATATTTATATTATTTTAAAGATCAAAAGTAAGTATATATCCTTTCATTAACAATCAACCATACCAAATTTTGCACAGACATCGATTAATGAGAACTTATTGACGAGGAAATGAATATATATAACAAAAGAAAATTAGTCCATGTATCAAAGGGTTGGGCATGGCTTTGTATTTTTAAGGGGTATGGGTACACATTTTCTCGTTGTCAAAAACATGTGTAATTTATGATTGAAGTAAGAGAATTTGTGAGTTTTCATTCAAAAAAATTAAACAGATAAATAGTGGAGTACTTGTACAAAAAAAAAATTAAAATAAAAAAAAGTACATAAACAAATGTACACCCTAACAACCCACTCAAAAGTGAAGGCAAACATTTCCTCTATCATTTAAGCTAAATGCTGTAGATTAACGCTTGAGGGCATCATCACCATCCACGTTGTCCACCACCCCTAATGCCGCCCCACCCTTCTAGCGAGCGTTAACCGCTCCCCACCCCCCCCCCCCACACACACACACAAACCCACCACCACGATAACTCCCATTAACACTTCGGCACGGTGTTTAAGACCACTTAGCCTGCAAAAGTGATGTCACATCGGTGATTGACGTGAGGTCGAAGACTCGCGCAAAAATAAACCAAATACAACTAATTAGATAGTGGTAATTGGGTGTCGAACACGAAGAGTTTGTGGAATATGCGTTACTGAGTAGCTTACAATTAAACTAATATAAATGTAAATGACAGGAAGTAATTTTCAAGTTGGTTTTTTATTAGATTTTAAGAACTAAATTAGCTAATACGAAAGTTGTAAACAATTGATCGAACAAGTATTTCTCTTGGAATTCGGGTTATCACGTAACACTCTTGTCAAGGTTCAATGGATAAATCATAATATCTTGATTTTGTGTAAATGTGATTATTTGTGATTAATCAAGAACTAAGTACTCGGATTACTAGAACGCGAGGTTGTTACTTGTTAATCAATCAATATGTTCTTAACCCTAATTCCTTCTACTAAATCTCAATTGTCAATGACACCAAGAACGTATAGAACGAAACTAGGTTTAACACGATATGGACAGATTACAAACAATCAAACAAACATCATAGTTATACTAACATCAACAATTAGATAACCAATCCAATTCAAGAACAATAAACATAAGTGTATTGTGAATAACCTTACATCCAAGAGAAACAACAAAGGGTTTAGCCACACATGATTGGCATCATTGATTCAATCTTTAATCCAAAGCAATCAAAAATTATAGTGTTAATCTTCAATTAAAATCACCCAAAATATTGTTTCAAGGCACCAAAATCACCCCACACAAATGTCTAGATCGGAATATCATGAAAAGGATCTCAAAAGCCCATTATAACATCAAATTGGAGTTGTAACCGTCACTAGCGTGCAGGCCCCACCGTAAGCTACGGTGGCCACCGTAGCTTAGGTGGCTTTGAAAACCACTACGGTAGGTTCTAACTGTTTACGGTAGGGAACTACGTTGGAACCCTACCGTAGCTTACGGTGGCTACCGTAAGCTACGGTAGCCTTAGCTCCAACACACTTGATCTTCTTTGACTTGTTGACTGCCATCGCCAACTCTCGAGTCCTTTGCTCCTCTTCATCATAGTTCACTTGAATCGCCATTTTTAGCACTTGTACCTACAAAACGCATGACATAATGTGGTAATCCAAATTCGTGAAATTAAACATAAACGCATACGTTTTAACGATAAATACTACACTTAAGGGTGGTTCTACAATTCACCCGTCAGTGATGAGATGGGCTGAAGGCTAATGGGGCTTAATTAACTCCCACAACGATCAACCTAAAGATAGAGAGCCTACTCTCAATAAGACCCCTAGTTAAAAAAAAACACCATTTTTTTACATCATACATATACAAAATGGATAAAGTATACACAGACATTTTCCTAGATAAGAGATATATGTAGAACGGTAGAAGCCACATAAGTGAACCTATCATCATACATTTCAACATTATGAAAGAATCAAGAATGCAATATGAAACTTCAATTCATTCCTTAGTTTTGAAACAAAAATACATATCACAGAGAGAAGTATTGTGTGAATTAACGAATGTATCGTAGCCCAACAATGAGGTAACGGATAATCTAAGCATCCATGTGGATTATAAAATATGCTAATAAAGCAATGAAATCATACATGATGTGGAGAACCTTGTGGTCCTAACACATGGGCGTTCGATCCTTTTGACTAACTAAAAGTCTAAAAAGAAATACAATCAAAGAAAGTTTTCCATGGCAAACAATTGTAAAAGAGGACATTGTTAATAAATCGGTTATGGATTATGTAAAGTAGTGAAAGACGACGATTATTTTAAAGATTTGTAGTAATTTGAGGCAAACAACTAAAAAGGGTGACCCGCTATAGTTTGACCAGACCTGTTCTAGGTTAATTTTTTTTGACACCCACTAGCTAAGATTCTTGGATCCGTCACTGCTTGCAGGCTTATCATTTCAGACTTCTCCGGTTTATATTGATGTAGATGATGGGAGGTCCAGGGTAAACAAATTAACTTATGTATTTATTAATGTTTATATTGGTTATATGTATTGTTAATTATAATATGATGTTGTTTAGGTGACTAATGAAGGTTTGCAACATGGCCTTTGTTGATGGAGACGATGATGCTGTTACTCTAGGTAAATTTGTAGGTTTGCAGTTTGCACGTTAGAAGCCGCGAATTATGATGGTGGCTATGTTGGAGGTGGATGAAAGACACGGATGGTGGTGATATGTATGATTTAGATTTTCAAAAAGTGTTTCGTGGTGATCCGCAATATTTTCCTACAACAACGTTAACATGTTACTATTAAATCTGAGTTTTTCATTTTGTACATAATTAGATTGTTGTATTGCAAGCAATAGTCGGATCCCATTGCATCGCGAGGGTTACCTACTAGTATATAGTATAAATGTTTGAAATCGTCTAAATTGTTGAGTATGTATGTATATGTGTATATATATATATATAATATATATATATATATAGAGAGAGAGAGAGAGACCTCAAAACACAATCAAGTGCCGACTTTGTGGCTGATCAATGTATAATAAGACATCAAAAAATAATCAAGTGATACCATGATAATGGTTGCTCAATTATAAGACCTCAAATAATCAAGTGATATCGACTTTGGATTTAGGTTCTCGAACCTGATTAGATCAAAATACGAAATTCCATGTTTGATGTTAGAATTGGTTTCGATAGGTAAACCAATATTTTTATCAAAAAATTAATATATATCGAATCAATAAGCAATTAACACACCTTAAAAGCTGAAAGAAAAAACCAACATGTGTGGATCCTATATATTTGGGTGGATGCAAATATGCTCGTCAACTGCCAATAAGCTCAAGTAGAACATGCACAACAAAATTTTTGTCCACTTGTACTCATAATACTCATGGACCACAGGATGTTGTCGGTCCCACGCATTGATCAACAAATTCTTATGAACTTCATATTAAATATTATGATATATATATATATATATATATATATATATATATATATATATATAGGATCAGGATCATGTGAGAACTTTTTGAAAATTGAGAACTATGAGAACCATTTTGGACCACAAAAAAACCCAAAAATAAAAAAAATCATAAAACAAAAAAAAACACAAAAATAAAAAAAGTAAAAAAACCAAAGTTCTTATTTATAATCCCGGTTTCTAAAAAAAACGTAAAAAAAAATTCTCGTTTTAGCTAAATTATACATATACATATATGCACACACATGTTTTTTTCCTATACACATATGTATAATTTAAGGTAAATGATAATGTACATATGTGTACATTACATAACTAGAGATTAAATGAAAGTATACATATGTGTATAGATATAATACGAATTAAAAAGAAAAAAAATCGGATTTTTTATTATACATATATGTATAATATGTACACACATGTTTTTTCCTATACACATATGTATAATTTAAGGTAAATGGTAATGTACATATGTGTATATTACGTAATTAGAGATTAAATGAAAGTATACATATGTGTATAGGTATAATACGAATTAAAAAGAAAAAAAAATTTCGGTTTTTTTAATGAAACCGGAATGAAATATAAGAATTTTGGTTTTTTTACTTTTTAAAAATTTTCGGTTTTGTTTGTTTTATAATTTTTTTTAATATTTTTTTAGAGGGTTTTTTTAGTGGTCCAAAATGGTTCTCAAAGTTCTCAATTTGCCAATACTTCTCTTAGGATCCTTACCCTATATATATATATATATATATAGTTGAGTTCAATGAAGAAATCATATTAGTGTGAGAAGTTGAAGAAATCCTTTGAATCAATCAAAATTTTGTTTTTGCTTTTTTCTTTTAATTAATTGTAAGGGTATAATGGTAAAGATTAAAATGTTTATATATGGTAAGTTTTAAATTATGAAAGTTTTACAATGAATTAAAATTTTACTATTTTACTTGTTTGTTTATTAAATTAACAATGCATACTGATTCATTTTTTTATTCGTATTACATTTCTTATTATTTTGATATAAGTCATATTTCACGTAAAATCCACTAAACCATTCAACATATCAACTAAACGCGTTCACTTTGGGCAGGTAGATCATTTCCTTCCCAGTTCCCACAAACATACTTTGTTAAATAGATTATTATGAATAAAGGTACATTACTAGTGCAATTTTTTTTTCACCTCATAGCATTTTATATGATTATCTAATCTTCTTTAATGTTGTGTTTTTATCATTATTAAAAGTAAAAGTTGACAATATAAACAACCAACGTACGTTACATTAAATAAAACAAATACATAAAAATTAACTATGGTCAATTTATTAGTTCAAAGTACACTAAACACCATAAAAGTAACTTGTATAACCAAGTTAACCAATTCTTCAAAACTTTATGAAAGTCACGAATCAAGTTCTCAATCAACGGGTGATGTCGGTGATCCCGAACTTAGAAAACATAAGTCTCTTTATCACTAGCCTACACACAACCAATACACAATTTTCAGATAAAACCCTACACAACTTATAGAATAATCCTACACAACGTACTTACACATATCATTATGTATACTTAAATTAATACCTACACAGCCTACACAATTTGCAAAAATATTAAAAAACACTACACAATGCTTAGTTAATACCTACATAATTTTTAGAAAAAACTTACACAATTTTTAAAAAAAAAATCAAGTACCTATATGTAGAAAACTAATACATAGTTTTTAGATAAACCCTACACAATTTACACATAACATAATATATGCTTAAATTTACAACTACACATCCTACACGTTATTCTATTTATTTATTTATATATCGATTTTCATTTGTTATTTATATTTTTTATTTTTCTTATTGTATAAATTGTTAGTTTTGTTATTTGTATGCCTATATCCATTATTGTTTATTGTTTATTTTTACTTTTTTTATTTTTTGTGTTTTATTTTGGTTTTAATTTTTAATCACATTAAATATATAAAGATATATTATTTAACATGTAGATTGATTCATATTAAAAAAATTGTTGCTTATAAGTTCATGCTTTACAATTCGAAATTTATATGTTTTTGTTGCATAAAAGCATGTGTAGGTTGTATGCACAAACATATTTTGGCGAAACACCATAACCATACATACTATGCATTGACAAAATAAAACATATCAAACGAAACATATCATTATTAAAAAACAAGCAATGCATTCTATTTACGTATATCATTAAAGTATATGTTTATCATAACAACGTAGGGATAAACAAATATAATGTATTCTATGTAGGTTTATTATTTTAGTGTATGTTTATAATATCAGTGTAGGAAAAAATAACAAATGTATTCTATGTAGATTTATCATTAAAGTGTAGGTTAATCATAACATTGTAGGAACACATTTGCAACTATGTAGGCTCTACGTCAACTAATGTTGGTAACTCCATCATGTTTGCATGTGTAGAAGTCTACATATCACATTGTATAGGAGTTTGTATAGGTGGTCAATTGGTTCAGAGTCAGTGTAGGAGTCTGTGTTCCTTGTGTAGGAATCTGTATTAACAAATGCATTTTTGTAAACTGGTGTATGTTTATTTCAGAGTCAATAGGATTCTCTCTGACATTTATGAGTTTCTATATTTGTTATAACAACGAAATTACAGCCGTACCCTTTTCTATTAAAACTCATTAAAAACATTACATATTATTACAAAAATGTCATAATCAATGTAAGCATTTGATCACTATATCTAATGGCCATGATACATTTCTCCAATTTCTCACTTAAATTTCATTTCTCCACTGAACCGTCCCCTATATATATATATATATATATATATGATATGTAATGAAGAGTGGAATGTGACATTTGAGCCAAAACAAGGTACACCTCAGTACGTATTTACCGATTAAGTAAATAAACGCCTTTTGCATAACAAACGAACGATTAACCGAACGGGTCGGGTTATGACCCAGATATCTCGGGGGACCGTCTATAAGTGATATACGATCTATACAAGCTAAAATATTAGAAATATGGCCTTAGTTTGATAGCAAACAAGTTAAACGAAAATATGCTCGTTTAACTACCCGCTACAGATTTAAACGCGAAAGATAGTTACAAACCAAGCATTGTATCATCCGTTAAGCCAAAAAAGACTTACCAAACACTTTTTTGAAATGTTTTAAGCGATCCGTGAAAATATTTTTGATTTTTACAAACATATAGTATGTTTTTATAATTTTACACAAAATTAGCCGAAAAACACTCGTTTTCGCACTGTTTAACGCACCCGATAAGTTTTTCGCGCCAAAAACCGAACCCGAACTAAATTTGGACTGGGCTTTTTGTTTTTAGGCTTGCAAATTTATTAGTTGGGCCAAACAAAGGCCCAAATGAGCCTAAACAAATTCCCGGCCGCCACTTAGGACCAAAACATCTCTTTATTATATAAAGTCTTCAAACTCCACGATTAATCTACTCCTCAAAATATCCATCCAAATATGCTCTTGGAGACCTATTCTAGCAAATTCCAGCCACACTTAGGTAAATAGCTTATTTTTTTATTAATATTTTAACTTGTTTTAATCATGTTTAATCACTTATAAACATAGTTGGTTGCCAAGAATCATTCCTAACCATGTAAAAACCCTAAAAATGGTCCATAAACATGTTTTGATCATACACATGGTGAGAAACCTGGTATAACAGTTTTTTTGGCCATAAACACGGATTAAAGGGTTGAAACGACGTTTTTACGGTTCAAAAGTTCGTTTTTGTGCACTAGCCGAAACCCTAAGTTAAGGGCTGTTAAGTTGATGAAAAATTGCTTGGTTTGTGATATAGGACTTGTACCTAGCTTGTTTAGAAGCATAAGAACCTGAAAACTTGATTAAAAAGTCGGAAACGAGCCAAACCCGCTAAGGTAATGCCGAAACACTCGCTTACGGGCTATTTAGGTTAAGGTTATGATGTGCATATTTTTAGGACTTGAAATTTTTCAGGAACATAAGGGACCATGTCAATGAGTCCCTGTTCAAATTTGGTAATTTTTTGACCTTCCGAGAATATTTGGCAAATTTATTACCGAATTGGGACGTTTATTTGGGAAAAATAGCTAAAATACTTCAAAAATTATGAAATTTTTCTGGGAACTCAGATTTGATGTATTTTGATCACATATGAATTTTGGGATCATTTGAAGAAGTTTAAAGGTGTTTTATTTATATGCGTTCGTATGAATTTTTATAGCCGAATTTGGGCCGAAAAGAATATCACACGAACTTTTTACATTTTGAAATTGATACAGGTTGTTTTGGGACATGATTTGAGCATTTAGGAATTTTTGTGGAATTTATGGAAATTTTTTGGGGTAAACGGACGATTTTCAGGCGAAATATAGCTGATAAAATGAATTTTTATAAATTAATAAATCAGTAAATAAATTCCAGAAATATTTTTATAAAAATCTAAATATTTTAATTGATAAGTGGTTAAATTTTCATAATTTAATAATTAACGGTTAATTAATTATGCTAATTTGAATATTAAACAAATTCAGTTTTTATAAAAACCGGCAAGTTTGCGACTAGCGAACCTGCGGGAATATCAAAACACAAGAGTGATCAAAAATCATATTTTTGGACTAATTAAGTGAAAACGAACTTTTCTATGAGGAACCTGGACAATCCGGGTGGATTGTGCGCGTTTCTTCTCAAATCAAACTGAATAAACGGAATCGGGCCCCGTGGCTAATCCGGGACCCCATTATGTAATCCTTCTTTATAACTTAATCATTTTATTAACCAATACACTTACCCAAGCTTGTTTTCCCATAACTGTTTTCTGAACGCGTAAACGAACAACTTGGCCCAGCTGGGAAAACGGGAATATGAGCCAAGTTCAGTTTTAAGTATTAGACATTGAACAACATCACAACCTAAGCCTATTGCCACTTTCTGGGCGTTCCAGCTACACCCAGATTAGTTATACAGCCCAGTTTAGTATTGAGTTTAGTATTGAGATTATAATAATATTAAAATATTAATATTATTATAATATTGATTATAGGAACTACTGATAGCGGACCGAACAAACCACGAGCTGATACAGTAATGATTATCCACAAAACCGTGAGTTTAATGACCCCATTTTTAAATTGTTTTACGAACTTTTGGGGTGAAAAGCATGTTTGATTACATATACATTTCTGAAATATGTATTGATGTGAATTATCTAAGTGCTAACACACGAAAGTCCCCACGATCACAGTGATTAACTTCGAGCCGGTGGCTTGTGAATAGTACTATTGGTTTGACAAACCCAAACGGAATCGGCTTGGTTGCCGTGTCACATAGCGCCGTTTGCACATGACCATATTTATACAAACAGGCCATGTATTGTTAGACATAGCTACCGGGGCATGTTGTGGGCGGAAAGGGGCCGCAGTGGTTGATGGAGCGTGGGAAATGGATGCACGCAGCACATACAGTCAAGGCTTCACTGTAGCTTAGCATAATTACATCATTTACATTCATACATACATACATACTTATTTCATCATTACAAGTGTTAACTTGTGAATACTCATTACTGTTTTCTTGAAACTCGTGAAACTCACCAACTCTAGTAGTTGACCCGTTTTAAACTGTTTTTCAGGTGTACCTAAGTCGGAGTAATTTGGTGATCTGTTACTTGCCCAAGGTGTGTGGTTGATGCTATGTGAATAGAGGCAAGGGTGTTAGTAGTAAGAACGTATAGTTAACGAACTAGTTTGGTTTGTATCACCTAGACTGTAAAACAATGATAGAACAAAGAAATGTAATATATTGTAAATTAGTGTGTAATGTTTCTTTATAAACAATGTGTTGATACCAGAGGTGTCTGTTACATTCCCGTTTTACGCTTCCGCATTGTGCTAGACGGGGTGTGACAGAAGTTGGTATCAGAGCCATTGGTTATAAAGGATTAGGTTATCCACTAGGGTACCTAAAATATAACCGTAGGCTCGATTAACTCTGGGAAATATTTAAATAATAAATTAATATAATATGCTGATGGATGCCGGGATGAACTTGTAGGGCAAGTGAGTTATTGTGGTCCGGAACATAATAACAGACTTGCTTGTATGAGGGAATTCGGGGAGAAGTCGCGGAACGTGTGATTAGGTAAAAGTGGCAACATATATGTATAAAAGGTAATGTGAAAGTATATATATATGTAACACTCATACATGCTTATCTGAAACAAGGTGTATGAATACGTGTACGTATGATACTGTTGATGACGGTAAATTTTACAATGAATATTATATTCATTTATATTTAATATTGATTTAAATAATAATAATAATTAAAATTCTAATAAAACTAATATTATATTTTAATATAATTAATATTAAATTTGGTTTAATTAATTAATCTCCTCGACAATAATTAGCGATAGCAATAGATGCTATCTTTATAACTAACCTTTGTGCAGATTCATGTTAAGGAATAACGAGTACGTACCGGAAGAAGAACCGGTAATCTCTGTTGAGGAGGATCCCGAGGAAGAATTAGAGGAGGATCCAGAAGAGGAGGACCCAGAAGAGGAACCGTAGGAGGAAGAGGAAGAGGTGGAAGAAGAAGTTATTTGTAGAGAGCTACCAAGGAATGTGCCTGATCTATCCGGCTACAGATGCGATAGTTATCCCCCCAGGTCACCACGCAGGGATCAAAACGAAGTTAACAGTCAGTATCGTTCACCTGCTAGAGTAGCCCGATCACCCATTCCACCCATTCACCTGTCGCCGACGACTTCAGCTACTGCGCGAGTCCGGCAGACTGCTCGTATTCGGGTAATCTCGATTGACCCTACCTCGATTCCATTCAGATCTACCCACGACCGGGGAGGACCTTCACGCCCTAGAGTAGATATTTCATCTTCCCGTTCATTGAGTATACCTACCCCTCGCCCTGATCTCCCAAACACAGGAACAACTCTTGGATGGCTGTCCTGACTGACCGTGTGATAGACCACTCGATAACCATAGATAACATTAACCAGGAAAGGAGGGACGTGACCCAGTACTTATCGACGTTACATCATATAGTACTGAACTTGCAGCAGTCAGATGCCTACCACCACTGGTGTTTGGATAGGGTGACAGTTCGACTGTGGAACTGTTACTGGGTGATTACGGTGCTGTTATTTTTATGTTTGTGGCTAGCCTATCGTCTGTATGGATAGATGCGGAATATTACAATTATGTGTACATGATCTTTGGATACTCCATGTATGTATATAGTAGTATGTTATGTTAACGTGGAGTACAATTTTGTACATTATTACAAGCACTGACCCTTATAGGGTTAAGTCTAATGGTCACTTCGTGACAGATTTTGATATATACATGCACGCACTGGCATTTATCAGGCTAAGTCTATGTTCTCTTTGATATCAATGTACAGAACAATTTGTGAAATGTCAATATGTTATCTGATTTACCTGTACAACATTTATTGTGATTATTATTACACAGTGCCGTAGACCGGAATTAGTACTAATTGGCTTATATTTGTTTATCATTATAGAATGGCCCCAAAGAAAGCAAACCCTCTGACTGAGGCAGAAATAGCCGAGATGATTGCTCGGAAAATGCAGGCAGTAATCCCACTTATCGTAACACAAGTAACTGCTGGTGTTAATGCCAATATACAAACAAACCAGCAACAAAACAATAATACTCCCCCAACCAACACTGAAACAATTACAAACAATAATCCCCCACCGGATACAAATAATGTCAACAACAATAATCCCCCACCGAACCCAAACAATAACAATAACAACCCTAATCCCCCTCGAAGGGAATATTCGATCAAAAAATTTATGGCCTGTAAACCGATTGATTTCAAAGGCACTAAAGGGCCAAACGGGTTAATCAAATGGATCGAAAAGACTGAATCTGTCCTCAATATCAGCAATTTTCCACCCGACAACATTGTCAAATATGTTGATTCTACATTTACTGATCACACATTAATGTGGTGGAACACTACGATACAGATAAAAGGTCAAGATACGGTGAATCGCATGACATGGGCTGAACTCAAAACACTGATGCTGGAACATTTCTACCCAAAGAACGAAATTCAAATGTTAGAACACGAACTTTGGAGTTTGGAAATGAAAGGAGCGGATCATCTGGAGTATACGAACCGCTTCAATGAATTGGCCCGCTTAGTACCATGGTTAGTAACTCCTGAAGATAAACGAGTTGAACGTTACATTTGGGGTTTAGCCCCGGAAGTGAGGAGTTTGGTGAACTCCGTGGGGCATACATCGTTTGAGAATGCTGTGAACCAAGCTGGTATTGTGACTTTTGATTTAGTAAGAAGTGGTGTATTGAAAAAGGCTGGAGAATCAGTGGGTATGAAACGAACTGACTACGGGACGAGAGCACAAGGAGGACAATCAAGCAAACGTGCACGTCCGACAATAAGAAATTATGCTATAACTAGTTCCGATACGAAGCAAGACAGGTATAAGGGACCCTTGCCAAAGTGCGATAAATGTAATTACCATCATGTGGGAGAATGCAGATTCCCAGTATGCCAGAAATGTGGTCGAACTGTGCATTATGCCCCTAATTGTAGAGCAGGTGCAGAAATTGCGAGCCGACCAACTCAAACAACTCAACCTCGTCGTCTACCGCCGCCCAGACCTCAGCCAATCCGCCAACAACCTATCCAACAAACTTCAACCGCAGCAACCTACCGTGCCTGTTATGAATGCGGCAGTACAGATCATATTAGAAGAAATTGCCCTAAGCTGAATCAAAGAATGGTTGCTAGACCGAACCAAGCATCGACTTCAAATGCGCCTCGGGGACGCGCGTTCGTTATCGGGTCTGGGGAAGCACGACAAGACCCGAACGTAGTAACAGGTACAATTTTTTGTTTCTGATCAATATGCTTCTGTATTATTTGATACTGGTGCCGATAGAAGCTTTGTTTCCACTAGTTTTGTATCCCTGGGTAACATGCAGTTAGTGAACTAACAAATCCCTATACTATAGAACTCGCTAACGGTAACTCTATAACTGTCAACCAAATAATCCAAAACTGTTCCGTTATTCTTAATGACCACCCATTCCTTATTGACCTACTCCCGGTAGAGTTAGGAAGTTTTGATGTTATTGTCGGTATGGACTGGTTAACCAAGTATAAGGCGGAGATTATGTGTAACGACAAGACAGTTAAAATTCCCTTTTCGAATGGTGAGGTGATTGTGGTACAGGGAGAGAAGTCTGGTTCGATATTACCTCTCGTGTCTCATCTCAAAGTGTTGAAATGTTTACGCCAAGGGTGTATGGCATTTTTGGCAAACGTGACTATAAAGAACCCTGATGAGAAAAGCATAGAAGAGATTCCCGTTGTATGTGAATACACCGATGTCTTTCCTGATGATTTACTCGGATTACCACCGAACCGACAGGTTGAATTCTGCGTAGACTTAATTCCAGGATCAGCTCCCATAGCTAAGGCAACTTATCGACTGGCACCCTCTGAAATGCAAGAATTATCCAACCAATTGCAGGATTTGTTAGATAAGGGTTTCATTCGTCCCAGTTATTCTCATTGGGGAGCACCAGTACTATTTGTGAAGAAGAAAGATGGAAGCTTTAGAATGTGCATCGATTACCGGGAATTAAACAAAGTTACCATTAAGAACCGATACCCTCTTCCACGAATAGATGACTTGTTTGACCAACTCCAAGGGGCAAACTATTTCTCGATAATTGACATTCGATCTGGTTACCATCAAGTTAAAATCCAAGAGGAAGATGTGTCTAAAACGGCGTTCCGAACTCGTTATGGCCACTACGAATTCCTAGTTACGCCGTTCGGACTGACTAATGCTCCCGCAGTTTTCATGGATCTTATGAATCGAGTTTGTAAACCGTATCTCGACAAATTTGTTATCGTGTTTATTGATGACATTTTGATATATTCTAAAACCAAGGAGGACCACGAGCAGCAAGTACGAACTATCTTGGAGTTGTTGAGGCAGGAAAAGTTGTATGCCAAGCTGTCGAAATGTGAATTTTGGCTACAAGAGGTACAATTTCTAGGGCACATTGTTAACCGACACGGTATCCATGTGGTCCCGAGTAAGATTGAAGCCATCAAAAATTGGCAAGCCCCAAAGTCACCAAAAGAAATCCGCCAATTTTTGGGTTTAGCTGTGTATTATCGGCGTTTTATTGCTAAATTTTCAAGCATATCCCAACCTTTAACCCTTTTGACTCAAAAAAATCGCGCTTACGTGTGGGGAGAAGATCAAGAAGTGGCTTTTCAATTGCTGAAACAGAAACTGTGCCAAGCCCCGATACTGAGTCTTCCAGAGGGAACTGATGATCTGGTAGTTTATTGTGATGCGTCCCGGAAAGGTTTAGGGTGCGTACTTATGCAAAGAAACAAAGTCATAGCATACGCTTCTCGACTGTTAAAGGTGCACGAGAAGAATTATACCACTCATGATTTGGAACTGGGTGCGGTTATTTTCGCACTTAAGATCTGAAGGCACTATTTGTATGGCACCAAATGTACAGTATACACCGACCACAAAAGCCTACAGCATATTTTTGACCAGAAAGAGCTAAACATGAAGCAAAGGAGATGGGTAGAGCTGTTGAACGATTATGACTGTGAGATTCGATACCACCCGGGCAAGGCTAATATAGTGGCAGATACTTTGAGTAGAAAAGACAGGATTAAACCACTACGGGTCCGAGCACTTGGAATGATCGTCCAAACCAGTCTCACCGAACAAATTCGTATTGCTCAAAACGAAGCTCTAAAAGGAGATCACTTGGAAGATGAAAACTTGCATGGGACCGAACAAAATTTTGAAGAAAGAACTGACGAAATTCTATACTACAAAAATCGAGTTTGGATTCCCACTTTCAGCAATCTGCGTGACTTGATCATGGACGAAGCCCATAAGTCCAAATACTCCATTCACCCAGGAACAGATAAGATGTACAAGGACTTGAAGGAGTATTATTGGTGGCCCGGTATGAAGAAGGATATAGCCACGTACATCAGTAAATGTTTAACCTGTGCGAGGGTTAAGTCTGAATATCAAAAACCTTAGGGAATGTTGCACCAACCGGAAATACCACAATGTAAATGGGAACAAATTACCATGGATTTTGTAACACATATCCCAAAAACCTCCCGAGGAAATGATGCAATATGGGTGATAGTTGACTGATTAACCAAATCCGCACACTTCCTTCCAATCCGAACCACTTACACAATCGAAAAACTTGCTCACATCTACATCAACGAGATCGTATCCCGACACGGCGTACCCGTTTCAAATATTTCTGATCGTGATAGCCATTTCACCTCTCGTTTTTGGCAAGCCGTACAAGAAGCTTTGGGAACCCGAATTGACCTAAGTACCGCCTACCATCCCCAAACCGACGGTCAATCTGAGCGAACCATTCAAACCTTAGAAGATTTGCTTCGCGCTTGTGTACTAGACTTCGGTGGAAACTGGGATCAACATCTTCCACTAGTTGAATTCTCATACAATAACAGCTATCACAGTAGCATTCAAGCGGCACCATATGAAGCGCTGTACGGACGGAAATGTAGATCACCCTTGTGCTGGACTGAGGTTGGAGATACCCAAATTACACGATCTGACTTGATTCAAGAAACCACTAACAAAATCCGTAAAATTACAAGCAAATTGAAAATCGCCCGAGATCGACAGAAAAGCTATGCTGATGTTCGTAGAAAGTCGTTATCCTTTGAAATAGGTGACAAAGTTTTTCTGAAAGTATCCCCGTGGAAAGGCGTCATTCGATTCGGAAAAACCGGTAAACTAGCTCCGCGATACATTGGGCCATATGAAGTCATTTCTAAAATAGGTCCTATAGCTTATCGACTGAAACTTCCTGTGGAGTTTCATTCTATTCACGATGTCTTTCATGTTTCGAACCTGAAAAAGTGTCTTACTGAAGAAACCGAAATCGTGCCATTAGAAGACTTAAACATAAACGAAAAACTGAATTTTGTTGAAGAACCGGTGGAAATATTAGAGGGAAAAATAAAACAATTAAGACACAACAAAATCTCTCTAGTAAAAGTTCAGTGGAATACACAAAGGGGACCCGAATTCACGTGGGAGCGGAAATCCGAATTCAAAAAGAAATATCCGCACCTGTTTCCAAACAAAGACAAAGTTGAATAATCAAATTTCGGGGACGAAATTTTCTAACGGGGGAGATGTGACATTTGAGCCAAAACAAGGTACACACCTCAGTACGTATTTACCGAGCCAAAACAAGGTACACACCTCAGTACGTATTTACCGATTAAGCAAATAAATGCCTTTTGCGTAACAAACGAACGATTAACCGAACGGGTCGGGTTATGACCCAGATATCTTGGGGGGGGGGGGCATCTATAAGTGATATACGATCTATACAAGCTAAAATATTAGAAATATGGCCTTAGTTTGATAGCAAACAAGTTAAACGAAAATATGCTCGTTTAACTACCCGCTATAAATTTAAACGCGAAAGATAGTTACAAACCAAGCATTGTATCATCTGATAAGCCGAAAAAGACTTACCAAACACTTACTTGAAATGTTTTAAGCGATCCGTGAAAATATTTTTGATTTTTACAAACATATAGTATGTTTTTATAATTTTACAAAAAACTAGCCAAAAAACACTCGTTTTCGCACTTTTTAACGCACCCGATAAGTTTTTCGCGCCAAAAATCGAACCTGAACTAAATTTGGACTGGGCTTTTTGTTTTTGGGCTTGCAAATTTATTAGTTGGGCCAAACAAAGGCCCAAATGGGCCTAAACAAATTCCTGGCCGCCACTTAGGACCAAAACATCTCTTTATTATATAAAGTCTTCAAACTCCACGATTAATCTACTCCTCAAAATATCCATCCAAATATGCTCTTGGAGACCTGTTCTAGCAAATTCCAGCCACACTTAGGTAAATAGCTTATTTTTTTATTAATATTTTAACTTGTTTTAATCGTGTTTAATCACTTATAAACATAGTTGGTTGCCAAGAATCATTCCTAACCATGTAAAAACCCTAAAAATGGACCATAAACATGTTTTGATCATACACATGGTGAGAAACCTGGTATAACAGTTTTTTTGGCCATAAACACGGATTAAAGGGTTGAAACGGCGTTTTTACGGTTCAAAAGTTCGTTTTTGTGCACTAGCCGAAACCCTAAGTTAAGGGCTGTTATGTTGATGAAAAATTGCTTGGTTTGTGATATAGGACTTGTACCTAGCTTGCTTAGAAGCACAATAACCTGAAAACTTGATTAAAAAGTCGGAAACGAGCCAAACCCGCTAAGTTAATGCCGAAACACTCGCTTACGGGCTATTTAGTCTAAGGTTATGATGTGCATATTTTTAGGACTTGAAATTTTTCAGTGACATCAGGGACCATGTCAATGAGTCCCTGTTCAAATTTGGTACTTTTTCGACCTTCCGAGAATATTTGGCAAATTTATTACCGAATTGGGACGTTTATTTGGGAAAAATAGCTAAAATACTTCAAAAATTATGAAATTTTTCTGATAACTCAGATTTGATGTATTTTGATCACATATGAATTTTTGGATCATTTGGAGAAGTTTAAAGGTGTTTTATTTATATGCGTTCGTATGAATTTTTATAGCCGAATTTGGGACGAAAAGAATATCACACAAACTTTTTACATTTTGAAATTGATACAGGTTTTTTTGGGATATGATTTGAGCATTCAGGAATTTTTGTGGAATTTATGAAAATTTTTTGGGGTAAACGGACGATTTTCAGGCGAAATATAGCTGATAAAATGAATTTTTATAAATTAATAAATCAGTTAATAAATTCCAGAAATATTTTTATTAAAATCTAAATATTTTAATTGATAAGTGGTTAAATTTTCATAATTTAATGATTAACGGTTAATTAATTATGCTAATTTGAATATTAAACAAATTCAGTTTTTATAAAAACCGGCAAGTTTGCGACTAGCGATCCTGCGGAAATATCAAAATACCAAGAGTGATCAAAAATCATATTTTTGGACTAATTAAGTGAAATCGAACTTTTCTATGAGGAACCTGGACAATCCGGGTGGATTGTGCGCGTTTCTTCTCAAATCAAACTGAATAAACGGAATCGGGCCCCGTGGCTAATCCGGGACCCCATTATGTAATCCTTCTTTATAACTTAATCATTTTATTAACCAATACATTTACCCAAGCTTGTTTTCCCATAACTGTTTTCTGAACGCGTAAACAAACAACTTGGCCCAGCTGGGAAAACGGGAATCTGAGCCAAGTTCAGTTTTAAGTATTAGACATTGAACAACATCACAACGTAAGCCTATTGCCACTTTCTGGGCGTTCCAGCTACACCCATATTAGTTATACAGCCTAGTTTAGTATTGAGATTATAATAATATTAAAATATTAATATTATTATAATATTGATTATAGGAACTACTGATAGCGGATCGAACAAACCACGAGCTGATACAGTACTGATTATCCACTAAACCGTGAGTTTAATGACCCCATTTTAAATTGTTTTACGAACTTTTGGGGTGAAAATCATGTTTGATTACATATACATATCTGAAATATGTATTGATGTGAATTATCTAAGTGCTAACACACGAAAGTCCCCACGATCACAGTGATTAACTTCGAGCCGGTGGCTTGTGAATAGTACTATTGGTTTGACAAACCCAAACGGAATCGGCCTGGTTGCCGTGTCACATAGCGCCGTTTGCACATGACCATATTTATACAAACAGGCCATGTATTGTTAGACATAGCTACCGGGGCATGTTGTGGGCGGAAAGGGGCCGCAGTGGTTGATGGAGCGTGGTTGATGGAGCGTGCAGCACATACAGTCAAGGCTTCACTGTAGCTTAGCATAATTACATCATTTACATTCATACATACATACATACTTATTTCATCATTACAAGTGTTAACTTGTGAATACTCATTACTGTTTTCTTGAAACTCGTGAAACTCACCAACTCTAGTAGTTGACCCGTTTTAAACTGTTTTTCAGGTGTACCTAAGTCGGAGTAATTTGGTGATCTGTTACTTGCCCAAGGTGTGTGGTTGATGCTATGTGAATAGAGGCAAGGGTGTTAGTAGTAAGAACGTATAGTTAACGAACTAGTTTGGTTTGTATCACCTAGACTGTAAAACAATGATAGAACAAAGAAATGTAATATATTGTAAATTAGTGTGTAATGTTTCTTTATAAACAATGTGTTGATATCAGAGGTGTCTGTTACATTCCCGTTTTACGCTTCCGCATTGTGCTAGTCAGGGTGTGACATGGAAGAAGAAGATGATGATTTTTAAGAAAAGAAAATCTTGGCGGTGTAGGCAGATTATAGTTAAATCTTGTCAGTGTGGACAAAATTTAAATAAATATTATTGGAGTGGACGGAATTTGAATAAATATGTTGATACACGTTTTGTGCGTCTTAGTCTTTATCCGGGCATTAATGTAATTAGTATAAAGTATAGGGGTCTTAATGTAAATATGGCTAAATGGGCCATTCGCTCTAATGTTATGTTTCATTCGTTACCCCGTAACGAATGTAACACATTCGTCTATTCTGTAAGCTCATTCGTTAACCCAGATTAACGAATGAGGACTATTCGTTATATGGTAAATGTATTAACGAATGAATGGTTCATTCGTATGGTTTAATGTAACGAATGACAACAGTTAACGAATGTGGTCATCCCCTATTTATATGCTGTAACTTATTCATTAATGTAAGTTTTCAAGTTTGTTTATCAATTCTCTCTCGTTGCTCTGCCAATTCATTCTCTTACATCATTTATATCGATCATAACGTACAACGACCTTAATCGTATACCTAAACATCATGTATCGTCGTAATCATAAGTTCTAGAGCCTTTCAATGCTCAACCAAGTGCTTTCAAGTGGTATCAGAGCCTTGGATCTGATCTTTGATACATAATCAAGTTAAAACAGTAATCAATTGATCAATTTCGAATGTGAATTGATTGATTTTGTGAGTTAATTGAAGTTCAAAACCAGAGACCGGTTATTAGTTAAATTGAACTTGATTGAAGAATGTTTGTGACTTCGGACATGGCTAGATAGGTTCGGATTTGGTATTGGATTGTTTTGATATAAGTTTTAAGTAGTTTCAGTAAGATCCGGGCGAGTTCAAAGTTGAAATTGGAAGTTTGAATCGTTGAAGACTTATTCGTTAAGATGAAGTCTTATTCGTTAGGATGAAGACTGATTCGTTACACTCATTCACTAAGACCTAACCGCTTATTCGTTAAAATTTCAATCTCATTCGTCATCTTATTCGCTAAGATCAAACCTTATTCGTTAAACCTTCTTCGTTAAGCCTGATTCGTTAACTTTCACTCGTTAACGAATATCTTAGACATTCGCTAAAGTACTCAATTTTTAACGAATATCCCATTCGTTAAAGTATCTCAGTTTTAACGAATATCCCATTCGTTACTAGCTCATTCGTTAAAGGGTTAACGAATGTGAAGAGTTTCATTCGTAAGGAACCCATTCGTTACTGACTCATTCATGTGAACAGTAAACTTTGTTAATACCTGAAGTTTATCAGTTGGTTTATCATGGCTGCTCAGAATTCACCTTATTATGCGTTAGCGTCACAGAACGTCTTATTGCAACAGATGCTGACGATGGATAACGAGATAGGCAGTCATAATATATGTCCCAAGCTGTTGAAACTATCGGACTTTGCCCGTTGGGAACTAAGATTCCGTGCACATCTGGGATCCGTGCATCCTAGCAGTGTTCGTTTTCTTGATGATGTTTATGTTGCACCACTGATCGGTAATGACAACACGAGTTGGACTCCGAAACCTTTTAAAGAGTATGAGACACATGAGTTGAAGGACTTTGAAAGTGAGACGAAAGCATATTCTACACTCACTATGGCTTTACCGGAACATATTTTTCATCAATATAGTACAATCAAAGTCTGGGCTTCATTGTTTCTACCTTGAAAATGAGAAGTTTGGGCAATACTCTCGAAAGCAAGAAGACCTTAGTGAAATTCCAATTCAGAAACTTTATTCTGATGAAAAATGAAACTGTAAAAGAAATGATCAACTGTTTCAGCCACTTGATTGTTGAGATGTCTTCTGTTGATCTTGAGCCAACAGAACAAGACAAGATTGATACTTTGAAGAATGCTTTACCTACAGACTATTCGACTTTCCTGTTTGTGCTTAAAGAGAACGGATTCCTTCAGAAACCTGAACTGACTGCTGTACAATTCATTAATAAGATCTAAGAAAGGGAATTCGATCTTAAATGTCAATCTACTTTGAAAGAAAATCAACATCAGCAGTCGTCAACTCAAAATCCGTTACTTTATGGTGGTGCATTACCAGCAAATAATGCAACAAGCTCAGTGCCTATTAATGCATTCTTTGCTCAATCCCAAGAGGAGCCTAATGTAAACAGTCCTCATAATGTATGTTTTATGGCAAATGGTGCAACTGGCAACTCAAATGCTCATACATCAAGCTTGCCCAAGGTTAATTTACAAGAAGCTGAACAATAGTTCGCTTTTGTATGTGCGTTCATGACTTCATATGAACAACTGGTGGGAAGTAAAATTGCTACGAGCGATCTCACAGATGAGGACTACGATCAAATCGACCCAGATGATCTTGAGCTTATGGATTTGAAGTGGAACATGGCCATGATTGTTCGAAAGGTTAAAAGGTTCATGCAACGAACGGGAAAAGATCTCCCCACGTTGAACAAAAGGGTTGGGTTTGATAAGTTAAAAGTCAAGTGTTATAATTGCAGTGAATTTGGCCACTTTACCAAAGAGTGTGACAAGCCGAAGAAAGATTATTCTGGCTCACGCAATTCTGACCGTGCTTCTACATAGTCTTCATCTGGAGGAGATAAAAGTAACACTGCTGGCTCTGGTGATCAAGACAAATCTCCCGTTACTCAAGCTTTATTGGTCAATGACGGAGTTGATTGGTCTCAGCGTTTATTGGGAAACCAGGAAAACGTTGCTATCGTTGAGCCCGTGGAGAATTTTGAGGATGCCAGTAGCGATAACGTATTGGAGAGTAGTGATTCCTCTGACTTGGAGACTGAAAGTGATCAATCTCTGTCATCTCAACCAGAATCAACTCCTGAGAAAACTGATTCTTATGCCTGCATGGCTAAGATTGATGAGGTATGTCCTACACCTCAAATTAATGTAAATGAACATGCATCAATAATGGTGGATTGTTCTGAGTGTGCTGTGTTAAAAGCCAAACTTGAAACAGCATTAACTCAAAACAATACATTTACTAATGATTACTTTACGATCAAGGAATGCTATAAGCAAAAGACAAAATTGCTTGAGCAAGCTAATCTGAAAATTCAGAAATTATCAGATAGTAATCATGATCTTAAAGCAAAGGTTCATTGTAAAATTATTGAAGTGGATCAACATTTAAAGGAGATTCTTCGTCTCCGAACTTGCATTTCCAATCTCGAACAAGAAAAAATGGAATTAAATCATAAACTTAGTAAATTCAGAGATTCTTCTTTTCTGTTGAATGAAATAATCGAGGTTAATCATTCACATAAAAAGAACAGAAAAGCAGGTTTGGGATATGTTGAAATTCCTCCTCCATTTAATCAGGATTACAGTAGCATTCCTAAGATAGAAAATTCTTTAATTATGCCTACTGATAAAACTGAAAATGTTGAGTCATTTGAACCAACTCATGAACCAGTTAATATTGAAAGCAAATATGTGTTTACCAAAAATGAAATGGACGGTTCAATTGAGGAGCTGACTGAAACAGATGTGATTGTTAAAAATAAGGACATTCCAATTGACAATCACATTCTGTGTGAACCAGAAGATTTTGAAAAAGCTGTTTATGGTGCAAAATCCTCAAGTGTTTCTTCAAACAATTCACGTGTTCCTAAGGATATTCCTAAAGTAATTCCAAAGGAACATGTTAATGTAACTTCCACAGACAAGCTTTCAGCGTCTGATGAGGAATTAATGCGATTCATTAATCCTCTACTGAAAACTTCAACTGGAAAAGTATTTAAATTAAAAGGTCTCTCAAAAGTGTTCTCAGACAAAGAAGTTCCATTGAATCTTCTTAAACCAGAATTGATTGAAAGTGTATTTCAAGATGAAACTACTAAAAGAACTGAACTTGAGAAGAAATTCCTTCAATCAAAAACTAGTAATGTTCAAAAACAAAAAACAAATGTTTTCAAACCTATAAAATTCATAAAATCGTCAGGTTTGGAAAATTTATTGAATTTGACAAATCTTGAATTTTACAAAACGAAGAAGGGTTTAAAACATGAGTCATCGAAGAAGGCCACTTTTGAGACATCTAAATATGATGATCTTAAAACTTTGATATCGCAACCAACCGGTACATCATCACAACAAAGTTTAGATTCTAGACTGTGTTTCAAATGTGGTGAACCGGGTCACGTTTCAAGACGATGCAAAGCAAAGATCGACAATATCAAAAATTATCCAACTTGCAAGACTAAATCTTTTTCCAACACAAAGGAAAATCAAGTTGATGATTCTATGATAATGTATTCAAACATCAATCTGAGGAAAGTAATTCGGGTTGATGCACTTAATGTATTGAACACATGTGTTGATCGTGCTCAACCCATCTGTTCAAACACAGATTCGGGAAGAATTCGTGATGGTTATCTTAAGAAGGAAACCAAGAAAATTGCCACTTATTCTCAAGTACCGAATACGTGTGTTAAATTATTAAGTTCTCCAAAAGTTCCAAAGGGAGAGCCCAAGACTGAGGCTTGGGCTGCCTTTTTGGACTAATCATTTTACTTGTTTGTGCAGGGTACATCTAGGTCCGTATCAAGTCAAAAATGGATATTGGATAGCGAATGTTCTCGGCATATAACCGGCAACCTAGACCTTCTGAACAACATTAAAAATATTCAAAGGGGTTATGTGGCGTTTGCTGGTAATCAAGGAGGAATGATTACAAAAGAATGGGAAGTTTCAAACGGTAGAATAACGTTTGAAAAGGTTAATTATTGTGAAAAGATGGATCACAATCTGTTGAGTGTTTCACAGATTTGCGATAAGAAGTTCATCACCATATTCACCGACAAGAAATGTGTTATTCTTCAACCGGGATACACAATTCCAGAAGACATGGTTGTCATGCGATCACCTCGATCAAATGATATTTATGTACTTGACATGAGTTACGATGTCAAAGTTTCGCCTTCATCTACTTGCTTCGTGCAACGGAGAAAGATTCTATTCTTTGGCATAGACGCATGGGACATATTCACTTAAGAAAAATGAACTTTTTGATGACAAATGATTTAGTGAATGGAGTGTCCCTCAAGAACTTCAAATTTAATGATCATTGCGTCGCATGCAAGAAGGGGAAACAAAAGAAGAAATCACACCCGACCAAATCACTAAACGATATCGTTACTCCTCTGGAACGACTTCATATGGATCTTTTTGGTCCTGTGAACCGTGCTAGCATTTCTGGAGATTTTTATTGTTTGGTTGTGACGGATGATTTCTCTCGTTACTCGTGGGTGTTATTTATGGGATCGAAAGATCAAACTCCTGTGCTAATTCAGAACCTTATTACAAAGATCGAATCACTTTACAAACTGAAAGTGAGACGAATTCGTAGTGACAATGGAACCGAGTTCAGGAATAATGTATTGGATTTCTTCTGTATACAGAAAGGAATTCATCGGGAATTCAATGCACCTTATGTTCCTCAACAGAATGGGGTGTCTGAACGAAATAACCGTACGCTGATTGAAGCTGCACGTACAATGCTAGCTGATTCAAAGCTACCTGTTCAATTCTGGAACGAAGCTGTGAATACTGCTTGCTACACATTGAATTGCGTACTAACGGTAAAGAAGCTAAAGAAGACTAGTTACGAGCTTCTACATAATTGTAAGCCGAACTTAGAGTATTTGGAACCATTTGGGTGTCCATGCACTGTGTTGAAGAAAGACGTTGGAAAGTTCGATGAGAAAGCTTTTGAGGGTTATTCTTGGGTTATAACTCTCCGAAGAAGCGGATTTTCAATCTTTCTTCTGGTTGTGTGGAGGAATGGTATCACGTTGATTGTCAAAGTTATACGACTCCACCAACTGGTACAGGACCCGATTGGATGTTCGACTACGATCGATTATTTAATTCATTTACATCAACAGTTAATGACATACCTGAGGATCTCGTTAGATCGTATTTAGAGGACCAATGTCTTCCAAATCCAAGGTTTTCCTCGGTTTATGCAAATGACTCTCCTAATGTATCTGAAACATCATACGATTTTTCTGAATTTTCCGATGATGCTGAGTTTGTTGATTCATCATCTGTAATGGTAGATGATGCTCAAGAGACTACCGAGCCTATTCTAATCAGTGATGATTCATCATCTGTCTCTTTAGACACTGCGGAGGAGAATATCACCAATTTGGATGATAATATATCTGTTCATGGGAATCCTACATTACGGATTCATTCGCAACATCCACAGGATCAGATATTTGGTGATGTGAACGACGGGGTTCGCACAAGGCACCAATTGGCTAACATATGTGATGGTCAATCTGATCATAATGTATCTCCTACTGAGGATTCGATTGTTTGTGCTTATGCGGATTTGCACTCTTCGGGTATCCTTAGTATCGCACAATACACCTGCTTTCTATCACAGATAGAACCGACAAGTGTCGCAATGGCACTCAAGGAACCATCATGGGTTGAAGCTATGCAGGAGGAGTTGCAACAGTTTGTTAGACTGGTTGTATGGGACTTAATCGACAAACCTGATCGCGTTAAAAAGGCGATTCCTACAAAATGGGTTTTTAAGTGCAAGAAGGATGACCGTGGGGTTATCGTGCGAAATAAGGCGCGATTGGTCGTTCTTGGTTACAATCAACAGGAAGGCATAGATTATACAGAAGTGTATGCTCCGGTGGCACGACTGGAGGCTATACGAATCTTTCTTGCCTGTGCAGCCTACAAAAACTTCAAAATTTATCAAATGGATGTAAAATCGGCATTTCTTGAACAGAGCAATTCTGAAGAAGTGTACGTGAAACAGCCTCCTGGCTTCGAGGATCCAGACTTTCCTGAGCGTGTTTACCGTTTAAACAAAGCTCTTTATGGTTTGCATCAGGCCCCGAGAGCCTGGTACAGCACATTGGCTGACCATCTGATTGAAAGTGGATTCAAGAGGGGAACTGTGGATTGTACGTTATTTTACAAGAATATGGGTGATGATCTGCTCCTCGTCCAAATTTACGTGGACGATATTATTTTTGGTTCGACAAACGATAGTTTATGCAAAGAATTCGAGAAAACGATGCAGACAAAATTCAAGATGAGTTCGATGGGAGAAATGAGTTTCTTTCTGGGTTTGCAAGTTCACAAGTCTGACGCCGGGATCTTTATCCATCAGACAAAATATGTGAACGATCTCTTGAGTCAACTCAAGATATCCGATGGCAAAATTCCCTCTACTCCTCTTCCCGTGGGTCACAATTTATCACCGGATGAATTGGAGGATACCGTAGATCCGACCCTATATTGAGCTATGATTGGATCACTCATGTATTTGACTGCTTCTCGACCGGACATTATGTTTGCTGTCTGTTTGTGCGCTAGGTATCAATCGAGTCCCCGAGTGACTCACCTGGCGGCAGTAAGGCGTATTTTACATTATCTGAGGGGAACTCCAGACATCGGGTTATGGTACTCCAAAGACGATAAGTTCGATTTCACCGCTTTTACTGACTCGGACTATGGAGGTTGCAAGATCAATTTCAAATAGACAACGGCGGGATGTCAATTCTTAGGAAACCGGCTTGTTTCCTGGCAGTGTAAGAAGCAGACGACAGTCTCAACTTCAACAGCCGAAGCGGAGTATGTGGCGGCCTCGAGTTGCTGCTCACAGGTTCTCTGGATCCAGCAACACTTGCGGGAATACGGTTTGAAGTTTCTTACTACTCCTATTTTTATTGATAATTCTGCTGCAATTTCTATCACCAAAAATCCGGTTCAACATTCAAAAAGAAAACCTATTGAAATCCGTTATCACTTTATACGTGATTGCTATGAAAAGAAATTAATATCAATTGATAAAATTCATACGGATTTTCAAAAGGCTGACCTTTATACCAAAGCTTTTGACAAAACGCATTTTCAATACTTGCTTGGTATAAATGGTTTAAAATCTTTCACATAAATTCAAAAGTTTGGTTAAATCATTTTTTTTTATTTCAATTTTTACTGTTTTTAGGGGGACAAAATAGAAAAATACAAAAATATGGTGTTTTCGTTTTGTACAGAAAAATTTTATAAACTCTAAAAACATTCAAATATTGAAAAATCCAAAAGCATTGAAAAATGCTCCTCAAAATTGAGTTTTGAAGCAAAAAGGGAAAATGATAGTACATTGACAGGATTGATCTAGTACATGGATAAACTAGATTAAAAAATTACCGTAAGGCCAGCAATCTGATATGCAAAGATAGGCTTGACAGACTATATAGGAACTGATAAAATATAAAGATAATGAATGCCGAACCTAGTGGAAGTACATCTTGAAAGATTGATACTATATCTGATTTAAAGAAAAGTCAAAAGTCAAAATGATTACTGTGTGTGCATGTTTTCATTTTTGAAGAAAATTCTGCTTTGTTTTTTATTTTATTTTGCAAAGAAATTCAACTTTATTTTTTCTTTATTTTTATTCAAATATTGGATCCTCTCTTGCGTGATAAGATTATCCGACCTGAGGGTTAATATTTGAGTATTCTGCTTTATTTTACTTGGTGTTTCGTATAAAATTTTGGACTTTTTCCGCACGATAATATGGTATTATCCGAATTAAGAGTTAAGATTTTATGCAATTTCAGCTTATTTTTATCTTTTTATTTTGTTAAAATGGAACCTTATTTGCATGTAGTCATACCGACCTTAAGGGAAAATTTTAACCTTCTGCTTAATTTTCTTTTTATTATTTTTGCATGAGTCACAGTTAATCAAAATTTGAAAATCTAAAGAAAAACGTACATGTGATATTCACTGTATAAGAGATAGAAAAGTTATATCTGATTGATGGGGTCCACATATGGTTTTGTGCCTAATTGAACCAAATTAAAGCATATCGTAAAGTTTCCGACAAGTTTGTGAAAAGTTTAAAAGGACAATTATATCTGCAATCATCGTTGGGTTACGTGTATAATAACTATTGAAATTGAAGTGTTACTTAGTAAAATTTTCGTCAATATGATACCCTGCTCAACTCATAAAAATATGTACTGCTTTTCATTTTCTGTGTTTTGTTCTTTGCTACTTGAAAATTTTTCAAAATATACAAAAAGATTTTCTATTATTTTTATTTTTCTGCTTTAGTTTCGATTTGCCAAGCTAGCGAATTAATCATTGAGAAAAGGAAAAAGAGTTAAACTCTGGAAAAAGTTTAAGTTAATCGTGCTTAACGTATTTTCAATTGGTAACAATTGATGGTTTTAACGTAAAAATCCGCTTAAGTTAAGTATTACCGATCCACGGTGATCGGGTATTTTAATGTATGCAATTAAAACCTAACTTAGATTTAATTTATTATTTAATTCATTGATTAAAACCCTAATTGGTTTTAATGATTTTTTAATTCCTTAAAATGAGAATTTTGTCTCATTCCCTAAGGAACATGGTGATTCGTTAAAATGATTAACGAATGTAAAGCCATTCGTTATTTAAACATAACGAATGAGTTTCTCATTCGTTATAAAGACATTCGTTTCCGTTGTGCATAACGAATGGAAGTCATTCGTGTAAACATTTAACGAATGGGAATGGTTAATGTATCATTCGTTAAAGTTTAACGAATGAATTATTGATTCGTTAAAGATTAACGAATGACTTAGTTATTCGTTAACAATTTAACGAATGAGAGAAGATTCGTTAAAAATTTTAACGAATGAGATTCAACAGTTAACAAATGAGGCCATTCGTTAGTTCAAATTTTGAACGAATTATCTCGATTCGCGTAAAATTATTGGATATAATCCCAAGGTTAGACGAATGACGGTTCATTCGCCTAATTCCTATTCCATTGTCTTCTCTAAACGAAACTCTGCCAAAATTTCTTCAAAATCCATTACTTGCATATTTGCCTAATTGATTGTTATCTTTGTGATCAGCAGGTAAATACGATACTCATCATATGTGTTTCACGGAGATTCATCGGTGGTTTAAGTGTTAAACTGATTCATTACATACGTGAAACTTAATTGAATAGTTAAAATAGATAATCTTCATATATGAGTTTACTTTGAATCGATAATGGATGGATTCTTACATGCATTTGGTTTTCGAACACAAACTAAATGGTTAAACGTACAGATTGTTTGGAATTTTAACAGTTTCTGATATGAACATGACGATTTTGACTATAAATAGTCAAAATTGTTTGTATTTTGACTATCAGATTAGTCAAACACACACTCTAGACTGATTCGTTAGTTTTATAACGAATGAAGCATGATTCGTTATCTTTATAACGAATGTAGCTTGATTCATTAAGACAGTCAACGAATGAATGTCTGATTCGTTATAGTAACGAATGGATTGTTTAAAGTCATAACGAATCAGATTGGATTCGTTAAAGTATAACGAATCAGAGTGATTCGTTAAATTTGATTCGTTACTTGTAACGAATAGGTTAACGATTAAGGATAATTCGTTAAAGATAACGAATGAACCTTTTCATGTATAACGAATGTCCCATTCTTTTACAGTTTTTAACGAATGTGACTGTCATTTGTTAAACAGTTTGATTATTTTGGAATATTTTATTAATGTATGTTTGTTCTTAACAGAAATGGCACTGTCTTGGAATAAGAGCCACAACATATATGCGTTTTTAGAGCCGAAATTTGAAGATACTCCTATCTTTGGGGGTATGATTAGTTTTCTCATTCGCTCAAGAATCTACAAGGCCATTTCTACCCGTACAGTTGTTTATCAGAAGATAATACAGGAGTTTTGGAATACTGCTACGTTCAATGAAGAAGATAATCATATAGAAGCGGTTATTAAGGACAAATGGGTGGTGATTGATATTGGCGTGATCAGAGACTCACTGGGATTTAATGACACAGTTGATGACAGATGTGAGTTCGATCGAGCATTGATCAGAGGGTTATTTGGTCGTGTAAGATATAATGGAGATTTGGGCAGATCTATTTACAACAAAACGAACTTGTGTGAACAATACAAGTATTTGCTTCACGTATTGATTCATTGTCTCGGTGGACGTAAGGGTGGATTTGACGAGTGCCGAGTGATGCTTCAATCTGCGTTTGTTGCCCTTGTTCTTAATAAACCATTCAATTTCTCCGAATTGGTTTATTATCATTTGAAAGAAAATATCACTAGCAGACATAAGTTCTTAATGTATCCCAGATTTTTGCAAATGATGATAAATGATTTGGTGCCTGACTTAGAAAAAGATCAAGCAGATGTGATGAAGCTCGATCATATGAATGAAGAGATGATGCGACGTTTGAGATCGTATAGAGGTCAGAGTTTGGCAGATCGACCAAGGTTTAAACGTTTGATTGGTCATCTAGCGAATATTGATTATGTCGCGCCACCTAATGATCGTTGGGCTCATGACGATTCAGATTCAGAACGTGATGGTGATGATGGTGGAGATGATGGTGGTGATGGTGGTCCAGGACCACAAGCCGAGTTAACTTATGAACAGAAGCGTAAGCGTAAAGGTAAAGAACCGATGACGGACAAAGGGGAGAAAATCAAGAAACAACGAGTTAGAAGGGGTTCGGGTATTGAGATACCGAGTCAACCATTTGTGCCTTCTACTGCTGTTTCTACTCCTATTATTTCCTCTACTACTTCTCCAGTTCCAGTTCCACAGATTCCACGATCTCCTACTCCTATTACAATGGCAGATTTTCCTCGTTCTCCAACTCCTGTGCAGATGCCTACGTCTCTAATGCCTCCAACTTTGACTTTGGCTACTACTGTGAGGCCTGACCCTCATTTTGGAGACATATTACATACTGTATTGGCTCAGATACCTACACCACAGCCAACGACATCTGTTACTCATGTTACTCCTACACCGTTGTCAAGGCCTGAGCACTCTTTTATGACATTCAGTCGTCCTCAGGGTCCTATGCAACCAGTGCATCCTAATTTCTATCACATGGCTCCTCATGCTCAATGGTTTCACATGATGAATCTGTTGCATTTACAACACACTCAAATGCAAGCAGACAGAGCTGCAAATGATCTAGCGCAAAGGAATTTGCTGAGGCATCTTCTATCGGCTCAGCGTGATAATAAGGAACTTCGAGCCCTAGTTGCTGCTCAGGGGAGAGGTTAGACAAACAGGATGAAATTATTCTTCAACTGACATGCAAAGAAGATGAATTAAAGAAGTTGAAGAATAATGAAGACGATCAGGATGGTGCAGGGGGTGGGGTAGATCAGCAACCGGGCGGAAGTTCCACACCGTCGGCGGGTAATAAGACTGATGCGAGTGTTGGTGGTGGATCTGAAGCTAGTAATCTACAGATTGTTCCATATAAAGATTACACGAGAGCCAAGCCAATAGATGTTATTCCGGCTAACATGCTTCTGTTTGTAGGAATGGATGGGATTGTTTACAGTATGGTGAACGCTGATGAGATCGAAGAAGGTGAATTTGTTGATCATTCTTTAACGAAAGAACAAATTGCCTTGCTTCTAGATCTAAATGATGATGAGATTGAGGAATTGGGTAAGAATGTGGATGTGGAGATGGAAGATAGTACTGATACAGGTATTCCTCACCGGAATGTACCTGATTTTGAAGAAATGGAAGTGGAAGATGTTACTGCTGAAGAATATCCAGAGTTTTACACAGATAATATCAATGACTCGGGTATTCCATTCTTTACAACTGAGCATTTCAATGCGGCAGAACGTCGATTACAGGAAGAAAAAGATAAGTTAAAAGCTGCAGAATCGAGTCGTGTGTCCACTACAGAGAAGAAGAGGAAACGTGATTTTGATGGTATGTTTGAGCATAACGTTGAGAAGATGAATAAGATGATCGAAACTTTCAGATATCATGACCGAGAAGATGTGAAAGTTGAGAAAGCTCGGGAATCTGCATACCAGATGAAGAAGTACAAGCCTGCTAAAGACGTTATAGGTGATATGGTGGCCTGGCAGTACGATTCAGATCTTAAGGTATATATCGTGAAGTGGGAGCATGGTATTTATTATTTCAGACGCCCACACAATATTTTATCTATGCCTTGATAGGATGTACAAACCTTAGCTAATCGTCCGTTTGTTAATCGTGGAGACGATAAATGGGCTAGCGGGTTCTACAGGCAGTTATTGCATGAAACCCGTTTTGGTTTCAAATTCTTCCAGCCTCAGGTGCCGACACACAAATATATTGACGAGATAGATGCACGCACGGGATGGAGGAAGTTAATCTTAATAGTGAAGCCGCCGAAGACGATGAAGAGGGTTTCGATGAAGATATTCCCTCAGAGTCTCTTCACTTCATTTAATTATTGGTATTATGATAATCGTACAAGTGAAGCGGTTATTGTTTATGGCCATAGTTCACGCACGAAGACGTTACGTGTATTTGATCCAATGTGGCTGGTCAATCTATCTGAGTCTGATAACGACGCATTATTCACAAGTCAGATCAGATTTCGCTAATGTAAAGGATTATGATCTTGCAATGCAGTTTCAGAGGGTTGTTCGTGTCTGCTACGCATACAAGATTCATAGCTGCGTTGATTGGAAGACAAAGGTGTTTCAACGCTAAAGTATGATAAAGAGCTCGAGACGAGGGGGAGTTTGTTGATACACGTTTTGTGCGTCTCAGTCTTTATCAGGGCATTAATGTAATTAGTCTAAAATATAGGGGTCTTAATGTAAATATGGCTAAATGGGCCATTTGCTCTAATGTTATGTTTCATTCGTTACCCCGTAACGAATGTAACACATTCGTCTATTCTGTAAGCTCATTCGTTAACCCAGATTAACGAATGAGATAACGAATGAGGGCTATTCGTTATATGGTAAATGTATTAACGAATAAATGGTTCATTTGTATGGTTTAATGTAACGAATGACACATTCGTTAACTGTTAAGTTAACGAATGTGATCATCCCCTATTTATATGTTGTAACTTATTCATTAATGTAAGTTTTCAAGTTTGTTTATCAATTCTCTCTCGTTACTCTGCAAATTCATTCTCTCACATTATTCATATCAATCATAACGTATATCGACCTTAATCGTATACCTAAACATCATGTATCGTCGTAATCATAAGTTCTAGATCCTTTCAATGCTCAACCAAGTGCTTTCAAAATATAACTTATAAGAAGAAAAGAAAATTTTCGTCTGTTTAGAACAAATTTCTTTGAAATGCGTCTTCCTTGACGAAATTAAAAAGACACATTTTCCAAAAATTTGAAAATTTTGTACGACCCAGGTAAGAAACATAATAAAACCGTCCGTGAAGACAGTCTTTGGAGAAGAAAAGTTAACAAAGAAATATTGTCTGCTCCCTTAATATTTTCAAAAGTTTGGCCTTGTCCATCAACATTATTTCTATATTTGGTCTGCTCCCATCGGCGGATTTAAAGGGGGGTCAGGAAGGTCATTTGACCCTCCGGCCGACCAAATACACCGTACACCGGAGTACTGCAAACATTTGTGTTTTACAGACCCTCATGATTTATCAGACATGGGTTTAATTCTATAGAGAAAGGTAGAACTTTCAAGGTTTTTTCCAGCGGCAACTGGCGGTGGCAGCGCGACAGCGGTTTGACGAACCTGTTCAACACCAAGATGGATAAGGGTTGAAGAGAAGAAACAAGTTGCTTTGTATTATAGTTTATATGGGCTTTTCTAAACCAAACCCAGTAACCCATTTTTATTTTATCTAAAAGCCCAAATAAGATATTTCTTTGTTTCTTTTCCTCTTTAAGCTATAACTCGAATCACCTCTACTTTTTTGCTTTTATATTATATGAAGTTTATCTGTTTCATTTTTAGAGTGTTTTAGATTATTTCTTGGTTAAAATATTTTTCTTTTTGTTTTTTTATAATGTTGGATTATTTCTTAGCTAATATGTATTTTATATAATTTAGATTTGTTATTTTGGTTTGTTAAACAAACTTATTATTATATTTGAAAACAATTTTTTGTAAAGGTACTTGAGTTAAAAAAAAAAAAACAGATCCAAATGTCTACTTTATCAAATTCGTTAAATACTAATGAAAATAACTATAAAAAAGAAAAGGATAAAAAAACTGAATCATAAAATGATGATATTGTTCGTGACTCGGTCTCGTTTAATCCAAACAATCTTTCAATTAACTTTTGAAAAAAATAATTCTTAACTGTTAAAATGAAGCAAAAATATATTTTTGTAAGCATTTAAATGAAGCAAATTTACCATTCTTTCAGGAGAAGGTTATGGCTACATGCCTTTGGTAAAAAACAATTGGCTTACACTGATGAATAATGATTATAAGAATTTCTATTACGAACCCTCAGCTAAAAAGTTCTGGTTTCGTCACTGTCTGCTCCCTCCATATTTTTAAGAGTTTGGTCTGTTCCCTCATAATAAAGATCTTCTTCCAATGTAGCTTTTCAGTTTAATTCTTTAAGAATAATCAAGACTTTTGGACTGTTTTAGTGATTATCGGTTATTGTGGGAATTTTCCCTTAAAGTGAGGACAATTAAAGAAGGTTGTTTCATTTGAAAACGAGAACCATTTATCGAATCCACTCGATAAAGACTTGTTATACATTTTCTTAATACAATACAAGTTAGGTATGAATTTGATTCAACAATATATACACCATAGTAGCCATAGAACTACGTGTTTTTACATCAAATACGAGAATGCAAACAACATATAATGTATTCATAGATGAATCATCAATAAATCATAAATGCATGTTAACTTACATCACAATGAATACTCTATATACTTGTATGTATGTATGCATGCATGTATATATGTGTGTGTACGAATGGGTGTTTAGTATATAAATCAAGACGACTCATGTAAGATAGAAAAATATATAAATGCATAGTTTGATCGATGCTACATGTTTATTCCCTGAATATGTTGATGTAGTCCAAATTATAATAAGATGGAAAAATGAAGTCATGAAACACAACATCGAATATAAGATTTGTTTAACCCATCATGTGCAAATGTAGCCACTTGATATTAATTATTATATTACTCACATGGTATGAATGTGAAAGATACCAAAAAATACTCCACTATTAAGATTAGAAGCATGCAAAACTATCAGCTTACAATAATTTTTTTGCTTGGAAAGAAATTAAGTGAATATAATAGGTTATTTTAAATCGTATTAAACATATATATCATCTTTCTTTAGAGTAAACTTTTACGTATAGAGTTATAAAATTGTTAAGAAAAGCTAAATACACACACGTTAGCTCACACACTCAATCCCTAATTTGCTTCTAAAAAGTACAACTTCATCGAAAACTATGAGATTTGAACTAACACCTCTTGAAAAGACAAAGTTTTATCCACCTTCTTAATACCGCTAGACCAAGACCCTTTAGTAAAAGTTGATTTTATATCACTCGTAAGCCTTTTCAATTCCGGTGTACTCACTATTGCAAATGAAAGAGAATATCCAAAATTATAATCGTAATATGAACGAAAGGATACCAAAATGTGCTTGATTCGTTGTTGATACTGTGGGAATTCAATCAGTATCAGTTCGGTTGATTATGGTAATGAAACATTCGAGACGGGTAATAAGACGGATATTTGGATACGGAACCACGCTAGGGGTGCAAACGAGTTGCGGAGAGCCCGAGCTCGACTCTTTTAACTTATACGGAACTCGAGCTTGAGCTCGGCTCGTGAGTAGATTCTCAAGCTCGAGCTCGGCTCGGGCTTGGCTTGTTGACTATTTATTAATTATCTTTTTATATTTATAATTATATATATATATATATATATATATATATATTCGGTTATAATTTTATGTATAAAATAATGCATCTTATTTAGTTATTTTTAGTTATTTTTTCATAACACTATATATATATTTATTAATATTATTAAATATGTATTAAAAATTTTATAAATGGCAGACTCGTTTAGACTCGTGAGCCGGCTAGAGCTCGATAAGTGAAGCTCGGGCTCGTTTATTAAACGAGCTTACTTTTAGGCTCGAGCTTAGGCTCGGGCTCGATAAGCTCAGCTCGATCGAGCTTTTTCACGAGCCGATCTCAAGTAGCTCGGCTCATTTGCTCCCGTAAACATGAATGTGATTAACTATAAAGTTTTTAATAGGTTTTAGATGGGTAAAGCATCATGTGACACCCATTTGATCATTCAAAATCAATCATACTTGCTAACCCGCATCAACTTGAATATATTCGTGTCTTTTTTAGATGGCATTTTGAAGTTGTTAAGAGTTTAGAAATGAACCTATGTAGTGGCACTTTATTTTCACATTCACAACAGTACGTAGTACGAATAGCCTAAGAGGTGAAAAGCAAAAAACTAAAAATAGGTTTGGATAACACATTTTAGTGTGACAAAATGGATCGAGTGGGATTGGGCCGGCCCACAAATCCATTCGTTTTTCCTTTGTATCTCTGCTTCTTAAATATGATTATATGTGCGAACTGCAAAGCATGTACAAAAATAGTCATGCGGCTTAATAAACCGATTCAGGAGGTGTATGTGTTGAGCTATGCAACTAGAAGAATGGTTAAAGCGTTGAACAGCGGTTTCACTGATTCGTGTGACATAGAACTGGTGCGGGTTAAGCTGTCCTACAACCTGAAGAAGAGAAGCCAAACAGAAATAGTAAAAGTATAAAGATTTTATTACAACACAACATTGTTAGGCTGCTGGGTTTGTCAATATTTAGCTTTTGTCATTGTTGTGCTTCTGTTACATGATAAAAAAAAATATAGCATTTAGATTTTAGTAAAAAAACAATATTGTTATTACATTAATATTATAGTAAAAAAATAAAAATAAACGGGTCATAGGTCTCACCAAACCCAGATAACTTTTAAGCTGGGCTATAGCATCTCATTTATTTGTGAAACTCTTTCATCATCAAACCCTAAGTATATTATTAACTTTTTACAATAAATAAAATTAAAATCCAAAAAAATACATAAATATTAGAAAAGAATAGCGTAAAACAACCCCCGTAGTACAGGGGATAAAAACTAGTATGCATATATATGCACACATACATGTGTGTATGTGTTTTGTATTTAAATAATATAAATAAATAGAATGATGGAGAATAGAGTATTATATAAGGCATGTATATAATGAAAACCTATTTGACTTGAGAAAACCCATGACTGTATGCAACATCGTTTATTTTTCTTTTCTTTACATATATAATATATGTTGTTACATTTAATACAAAACATCGAAAAATTTAAAAAAAACTGTTTTATTATTTTTTTACATTGTTTATTAATATTTATATATATTTTCAGGAGAGAAAAAAAGTTATTTTTACCTTTACGTTTTTTATTAACTGTAATTGTCGACCACAAGATTCAAATTTTAATTAAAAATATGTGGGTGAGAATGAGTTTTTAAAGTTTTCACAACTCAAATGGGTTTTTATTTTTGCATAAGCCTAACATATTATATATTATAACGAGGTGGAGGAAAGAAAATGGTTTTCAAGTGATTTTGAAATAAAATTTAAAAATATATTTTTTGTTTTTAATAAACATATTTA